>NW_018108206.1:57589-59132 GCF_000183805.2 Loa loa
TCCTATCTAATCGTTTAACTGAGTCATAGCCTATTGTCCTCTGGAATAGCTTACAATTAAGCATTTTCAAAATAAGCTTTTGACATCATGTTTGCTTCTAAAGTAAAAGTGAATAAAATGCATAATAAACCAAGTCATCAACTAAAGTTATTTGCGCTTAAATTGCGCTAAAGAAGCAGTTATGTGTACTAAATTACACTTACCTTAACTATAGAAATGTGGACTTGAAATTGTAAATTTGAAATTTATCAAAAGGAAACAAGAAACAGTTATAGCAAACTAATATTAATCAACAATTATAATGATTAAAATGATGATGATAATGATGATGATGATGATGATAATGATGATGATGATGATGATAATGATGATGATGATGATAATGATGATATGTAATCGATTATCAGATGATCAGTTGAATTATTCTTTCTATTTTTACCTGACTACAAATACTAATCACTAAATAGCAAATAAATTTCAGAGAGAGAGAGAGAGAGGAGGGAGAAAGAGAGAGAAAAAAAAAGAAGATACCCATGAAATTTTGTGGAATTTAAGTTCTATTCGAGCGATTTGTTTTGCCTTTTTTTTTCTTTTTTTTTTGTCCATCGTTTTATAGAAAAACAAAATAATTAATGAGTGAAGGAAAACAATATTGTACTGGTAATGAGAAAAAAAAAGGAATGACAAAGTTTAACAGTGTGACAGTGGTGACAGTGATGACAGTGGTAACAGTAAAGGAAAGTGGTAGACAGCATCAATATTTTATTTCTGGTACTTGCAATATTTCACCTCATCACAATCCATTGTTAACATTCCAAAATCAAACATTGCCATGTATTTGTACTTTATAAAAATTTCGCATTAAATGATAAAAACAATAAGCATAATTAATTATGCTTAAATATTTCTCGTTATGATAATTGAAATCATGATAAAGCTGTAAAGAAAATAATGCTAGTATGAATAGAATTAAAGTTCAATAAATCACTTGTTTAATTAATTATTAACTGATAAGATATGATTAGTGATAAGATGAAGAGTTAAATTTTGATGTAAGGAATTGAATATTTTGAAGAAGAGTGATGGTACGATTAGATTAGAATGTGAAAATGAATGGGAAGCTGGTTTACTGTACTCTTCGAATATTTCCTGTTAAATTGCTGCCAAAATAAATAAGCAAAAATGAACAAAAAAAGAACTGGTTTTCTCTATTTCTATCCAAAAAAAAAGAATTATTTATTATAAAGTTAAACTTTTTTCCTTTTTTTTTTTTACCCAATTATTCTTTTCAACTAGCAAATTTTGTTGGAATAGAAAAGTATTTCCAGAAATTTCTAGAAAAATACTGTTTCAATGACCTCCAATTCCTTTTTTTTCTCTAATTTTTCACAAGTTTCAATATTTTTAATTGTGCATTCAATCGTTTCGAAAGGATTTAAAAAGAAGAAAAAAAAGATGCTTCAATTGTAAATTATCAATATCATTCCTTTCACAACCTACCCCTCGCTATTTCTCTTTCACTCTAAACTATTCCTAACTCTTT
>NW_018108206.1:59165-67622 GCF_000183805.2 Loa loa
TTACCTAACTCTTGTTCTCTCTATTTTGTCCCAACTATGTCACAAAAAATCATTTTATCAACAAAAAAAAAAAAAAACAATAAATATATCCAAATAAAAATGAAATTCAAAAGAAATGATTGATATTTTTTTTTTAAAGAATTGTTTTATATTCATATTTGGCTATAATTTAATAACATTGCGCACTTTGTCACTCATTTTCCATTTATTTAGCAATTCAAATTTGAACAACGACTTTTCCGCCAAAACTTTAATGTCTTTCAATAATTCTATACATTGATAGTTATTGATGTATTGATAGGATGGAATTACAATAATCTGTTTCATTATTACTGATATTAGATTAAATAATGAAAGGATAAATACTCGCTGAGAAGTTTGTTTTTTTTTTTTTTTTTGAATGATAAAATGATAAGAAGGAAATTAACATGTATAATTGCTTTTTTATTCCATCTTTTTTAATTAGAAAAAAAATTTATCAAAAACTTACCGTCTTTATTACAATTCATAGATGGAATTTTAGCATTACATTGAATATTAATAATTGATATTGTTTTTGCCATTGTGCGTCAATCAATTAGCAACGCAAAAATTCCAAATTCTTTAAACACAACTAAATATTAAAATTTTTCTTCTTTTTTTATCAGTCAACAAATAATTTATGACAGTTTGACATTTTACATAAATTTAAGCGAGTAATTGTCGATTATTCAACTTAATGATGCAATAATATCTCAAAATATTGCACAAATTGGTAAATAAACAAATAAACAAATAAACAAAACAACAAATAAACAAAACAACAAAAACAAAAGAAAAAAATGATAAACAAATAAATAAAACAACAAATAAACAAAAAAAGAAAAACAAAAAAATAAAATGAAAAAGAAACAAGTGAACAAATTGAATTGTATATGAAATATTTGCAAAAGATAGCGCAATCTGAAAAGGTGACAAGTTTGCTCACTCTATATATTATTATTTTACTTAAAATGAAAATATGCTAAATTGAACTGAAATAAGTTTTTCTAGATCGAATTATTTAAACTTGATGATAAATAAAAGGTCACTGAAATCAAATCACAATTCAATAATTCAACTTACAACAGATAATTACTCAATATGACACATTGCAAAAGCAGGTAGTTGACAGATTTTGTCAGGAACTATTTTAAAGATTATTTCAAAAATTTATTACTAAATTTGTGCTAATTTGAAGTCGAGTATAAACTATAAGTAATCTAAGGTGAAAGTTTAAATTATAAAGTAGTTTAAAATGAAGAATGTAATGTAGCAATAGCAATTTTGCAGTAAACTTGTGAGAGGAAAAGACTAGAAATAGAGAAATTTCATAAGTTGAAGTTTAATTTATCAATTTAAAAGTCGAACTAAAGGATGTATGTGACTTCTATGTCTGATTGTAATTTCTAGTGAAAGTTAAAATAATTCTAAATGAGATTTAACTTAGGGAAATTGAAATCTCATTTGATAAGTTAGATTCAGTTAGAAGAAAAGATGAATGCTTATTCCTAATGTTTTAAATGATGAAATTCAATGAATCATAGAAGAGAAGCGGAAATCATTCAAAATAAAATTATCATTAACATCGATTTCAGGAATAAAGCAATTAACCCTTGACCCTAAATAAATTCATTCAAATATTATTCAAACAAAAAAAAAACAATTTTGATACTTTTTTAAATTTGAAATATCTTCATAGAGCAACAATTGCATCCATTTCCCGATAATTCCATTCATAGAAAGATTTGTGATAACTGTTCTTCATGAAGTATGGAATTTTCTTTTATTTAAGGACAGTCATCAATCACTCTGTAAGGAATATTCCTTGAAAATGTTTGCATCCTTTAATTTGTTTCCAGGAAAAAATTCCATGGTCACTCAAAGAGTGTGTTGGTCATTCGAAAAAATGTATGATTATTTAAGAACTGACCAAATCAAATAAGAAAATCTTTTAATATCATTATTAATGAAATAGCTTGAATTTAGATAGAAATAAACTCGAATTGTACTTGTTAGATAAACTGACTAATAATTACATTTTTGGATCAATTTGCAGAAAAAAAATTACAAAAATAATGAAATTATAACAAATTACGATTATATTAATTAGTTAAAAGGAATTATTACGCGAAAAGGTAAGATAATTAGCAGTGTAAAAAATATATTATCGTGGTAATTACATGGGACAGTCATTCGCTTATCCAATTTAGTTCAATTATGCTCATATGAATAACCTAATTAGATTGACCTTTCCTAATTAAAATTATGAAATTCAAAAATAGGAAAGGTTTCACAATTGTTTTCATTCTTTTGAGAAAAAAAAAAATGTTGTCAAAAGAATTTGCTTAATCAAAAAAGTAAGGACTCATTTGAATAAATTTAAAATGTCTTATCTCAATAGAATTAGAATTTCCCAACATAAATTTTATTATTTTAAAATTTATACTTCCAATGAAAAAAATATGGCTATAAATGGAACAAAAATACTTTTGTTAACTAAAAAAAAATTATCGAACAAATGTGTAAACATAGAATATCGATTGATTTTTAGATTAATATACATTATTGATTGAAATGGACTATTTGTATTTTTTCGAAAACAAAATTTTCCTCTTGGATTTATTTTCAAGAATTGTTTTGCTAATATTTAACAGATAGACAAAATGAAACTTCAATTTCTTTTCAAGCAATTATTAACTTCGAGAGAAACTAGCATGGTAGAAATCCTGAATAATAGTTATTTTAATAGTTAAAATATGATTAGAAGCATTAAAAGATATCACAAATGAAATCTACAATAATGATAACTGTTGACAGGTGATAAAACTTGTTGATAAAATTTCAATGAAATTCCTCCTCAAACTTTAAAATCAATTCAATAATTATTGAATAAAATTGAATTTAATTATGAAATTTCAAATTGTGAAATACAAAAGTTGTGAAAAAAAGAAAATGTTAATCATAAAGTAAAAAAAAATAAAACATAAAGCTGAATTTAGTTATGTGGCAACTTCAGGTGATTTTTATGTGACAATCTTATGTGACAGGTAGAAATTTTCAGAAACAAACTATTCACAAATAATCCTTTTTTGATAGTAACAGTAACAATTTGGTAAAATAATTTTAAACTAAAATCGAACAATCCAGCAAACGATACAGTGATACTGTACTGATAAAAACTATAAACTACATATATTACAGTTACATATCCATGCCTAGACCATTTCCATCTACATTTCAATTTTCACTTTTCAAATCATTTCATCATATTTGCCCATGAAACTATGTACAAATAAAGAGAATATATCATGCATGCATGCATGCATGCACACATGCATACATGCATGATATTGATAAGCACTTGCTTCAGATCTTGAATCATAGGAGATCATAGGAAATACCTTGCTGAAGTTCATATCTCAAAACCATCAGTCAATACTGATCAGTAAATATATCAGCATGAAGTGAAGAGAAGGAAAGAAGTTAGATATTAGAAATAAAATGAAATAAAATATCAATTCTCATTTCAATTCCAATTCCAATTCCAATTTTTTTAGCTGAAACTTTTCTCATTTACTCTAGCATCTGTTCTTTTTCACTTCCATGAAAAAATCGTTCAAATTTATCACCACAGAAATGTAATGCAATAATTTTTGATCATATTAGAAGAAAGCAAAAAGCTCACCGCCATACCTAACTTTATTAACATCATACATTAACTGTATGTGATCATTTAAGTCAATGGAAAAAATGTCGTGATAATGTCGCATTGTCGCATTTCCGATGATAGCCATTTATTCTTGTCATTGTTATTCAAAATTCTCGGGAACGAATTAAGTGTTTCTTGACTTTTGAAATGCTTTCAATTTTTAAAGCTAATGAACGATTGAAAGTAATTTCACCATTTATTTCAGTATTGCCATAAAATACTTTCCTTTTAACATTGATTATTTTGAGCAGTGATAATATTTTCTTCCTTAGTTTACTTTAAATTTTGTTGACACTTTTTTTTTTTTGCAAAGTAAGCGAAATAAGCGGTAATGTCGCATTTTCAACGGCTAAAGAATGATAATATTTTTGGCTTACTCTAAAGCACAAATTGTTAAAATGTGAAATTTTTGGAGTAATCTGTGATTTAAACAATAAATGTCGCAATAATTGTCAAGCAAAAAAAAAAGTTGAAAATTTAAGTTTACACATTTATTTATAATATAATTAATTCATTATGTGACATTGTTTGTTTGAAAAAATGTAAAATTTATTGCAAATTCTAATTGTGACATATCATAAGATTTGTTGATATGATATCAAACTAAAAGATATTTGAGCAGCGATCTATCAACAATTATTGATTGATTCATATATGGATGGACATTGTCCTTCTCAAATGTCCAATTCAGCAATTGCAATATTAGCTGCAAACAATTATTTAACATAATGTTTGATCATAAAAACAAATAATGCGAAAGAAAAAATATAAAGCATAAGTAGTAGCCAAGATTTGTTGTTACAATTGGGATTCTGTTTCTATCAGATGAAACTGACCACAAATTTGATCATCAAATCTAGTGATATCTGTTTCTACATTCATAACTAAAGCATTATTTATGGAGAGGAATAATTTGCATGGCAGAGTTAAAGGTAAAATGGAAACAACTAAGATTACAGTAGCGATCATTTCTAAATACAATAGCTGATTAATTAATTAAGCAAGAAAGAATAAGCAAAAACTTTGATAATGAATGAAAAACACCGGAATTGATAAAATATCAAATAATGGGATGTAATCGAGAATTGTCTTGAATTATCATACAACCTCAGGTCAAAGGAAGAATCGCGAAAGTTGGTTTGACCTTTTTACAAGATAAATTCATGAATGTTATCTTGACCTTTGCGCAAAACTTATTGTATACATTTGAAACATTTGAATAATAAAAATTTAGTAAACTAGTCTGTTGCATATTTCATAGCCATACTTCAGAAATACTGATAATTTGTTGATTTAACATTGTGAATCTTTTCTTGTGAGGCTATTTATCCGTTAATCCAAAAATGGAATACGATGAATTCCGGATTTCATTTTCTTGAACGTTCAGAATTACTAAATAATTTCGGGAACAAATGTTTCCTGATTTTTGGTATTTGGATTAACCGTATTGAAAAATGGAAGAAATTATTTTAAAAGATAATAATTCGAAATTATTTCAAAAAGTTTGTTGACAATCATATATATATTTACAACAAAAAAAAAAAATGCATGTATAAGATAAAATTTTGTAAGATAAATTAGAAAAAGCTCATAAGCTAACTTTTCGATCAAATAAGATCAGATGATCTTTAACTCTTTATCAACCATTGATCACAGAATGTCATCCCATCAATCAGTTCCTGAAATATGATTCATCAAGATAAATTATTTATTGACAGATATGTTTATAAATCATTAAGGAATGACATTTCTGTAATGCGACAATCTGAGAATCAAAAAAAAAAAACAAATGTAAAATTTCAGAAATTTTCAAAAACCTTTCAAAAAAACCGATTTTAGCATGCTTCAATGCTTTAATAATATCACCAAAACCGTTCATTCCAAGCAGTCGAATTCGAAAATCCTCTGCCTGTCGTTCAAAAACTGTCCTTGGAAACGATGTCACCTGGAATAAATTGTTTTGCTTCTTTTTTTTTTCAATAAAATTAAAAATTTTTTCAAAAAAAGTTTTTTTTTTTTAGAAATTAAAGCTTTCTAATGTGACAATTAATGAAATGGAAGAAATTAATGAAAGATATATCTTAAAAATTTCATATAACTTTCAAAACTCAATACTTTTCCGTAAATTATGGTTGTTCTGTTTGGTATGTAAAATCGTTCGACCGGTTGTAATCCAACTTTTTCAGGTTGTAATCCTGTTGGAGTGCTAGCTGAAAATTTTATTTTTCATTATCTAGTTTGTTAGAGAGCTCAAATAGTTTCAATTATAATGTTAAATTTATTTATTTAAATACAACCGGAATTTTGAATGTAACGATAAAATTATTAGACAGCAGAATTTGAAATTTTTTTTTTGATTTAAGCAAAATTTTAAAATTTATTTTTTAACTGATATTATTCGTTTTATTCAATTTGTCTTTAATTTAATTCCTAAAATTAATAGGAAATTTTAGCCAAAAAGTTAAACACGCAAGTAATATAGCAAATTAGATGGAAAATTGAGTAATACAATTTTATATCTTATCATTAATTATCATTTTCAAGCTAAATTCTGCAAATAATTTAAAATACTTGACATACTTTGTGCTTCTTCCGTACTTATACTTTTAACTGTCGTCCTTATCAGTCTTTGATTAGCACCTTGATCAGCTTTAGTTTCCAGATAATCAGATTCTAATCTTGGTGTTGTGTCAGTTATTCCGCTTATCAGTCGGTCATATTCAGCTTGTTCACGTGCCACATAATCTGCTTTCTTCCTAGCTGAAATAAATCAATTTTTAATTTCATACAAAGGGTAATTATTGATAATTAAAATTAATTCGTCCAAAATTGAATGATATTCAACATTTTTACATTGCATATCATTTAATTATTTTATAAAAAAATTAAAAAAAAGGAGTAAAAATTTCCACTGATCACTTTTGGATATTCATTTATCAGAAAGTATTCATATTATCACGCATACAAAACTCTTAACAGACTTTAGATGAACACAAATGAAGTGATAAAAATTTAATTAAAATCTTTGATTAGTATGGATGTTGAATTAACCGTTGCTTTTTCATTTGCCATTCAATTTATTTACTAATATTCATACCTATCCTAATTTACTTTTAATCATTATTTCAATATTCAATTTCTTATTGCAGATAATTACTATATCTTTGCTAATTTTTTAATTTACAACACTTCTGTTCCATTTATCACTGATCGTTGAACTTATTACGAAATTTTAACTAATATTTAATTATTATTCTTTAGGCTAATATTTGTCGTTTCCATATCTGAAATTATCTGATTATGCTAGTTAGACGATTTTAATAGTTTTTTCAAACCTGCTGTAAAATTTTAAATTGAAAATCTTTAACCTTGTTTTCGAGAATCTAATTTCAATGATTCTGCAGCTAATGCTTCCGGAATTTCCTCTTGCACATTCCGGTAATCATCAATGATGTGTTGATCGTTAAAACTTAAACGGGTATTTACCGTAAGTTTTTCATGCGGTCTAATTTCTTCTTCGTAACGATCATCGGTTTTCTGAATTTGTAAAGATTGATCCATCAAGCTGATAGAATGAAATTTTTGATCTGTTCTCTATCAACCAAACCGATTGATGAGATTATCAGAAATATCCTCTAACTTTACCTTTATAAATTATCAATCCCCTCTATGATATGATAATCAATCATTTGCACTAACAATAATTTCTTTCTTTCTTATCGATTTTTTACACTCGGAAATCATAATAAATACCGCGGTGGAAATTTTCCGATTAATATTTGACGAACTAAACTAAAACACTCAAAGTTTTATTTGTACAAAAATGAAAAGCAATTTTTACAGATTCACTATTGAGTTCATAGGAATTGGCAGCAGCTAATTTTGGTTTTTCTGATGTTTCAATAAATTTCAACTTTGACCCCTCTTCATCATGACGTCTTTTAAGTTCCTCATCAACGATCTGCAATAAATTTTTACATAAAATTTATGATGTTAAAATTTTGCAAAATTTCTAAAATGTTTCAAAATTTAAAAACAAAATCTTACTTTTTCAATAATTCTTACAAAAGTGGCAGTTTGCGCTTCCGAAAGATTCAATGTTGTGACCACTTCTTTCAAATCACTAATTGAACTTTGTGTTGTATTTTCCGTTTCCTAAAAATGAATATTTCATATTCAAATGTTATTTCTAATCTTAAAATTACAAAAAAAAAAGCTAAGAATAAGATGACAATGTGAAAAATGAAAATAAGAATTACGGTACGTTAATATGAAGGAAATGTTTCCAAAATATGTCATCAGATTTATTTCGTAAATTTTCTTCTTTCATTAACTTTCCACTTTTATTACTTTCTGTAGTAATCTGAAAAAAATTATATGCCATACTAATTTACACCAAAAATTTATCAATTAATGATGATAAAAACTCTCTTCTTCTATGCTAATTTCAACAATATAACTTTGTTTGATTTACTTTTTGTTTTTTATCCTAAATTTATCCAAAATTTCATCTAATTTTTCGTTCCGTTAATAAATGGTTGCAATTAATCGCATTAAAATATCTTTACATTGCTCACTTCATCATTTTTATCCAATTCCGGAATATTTTTCATTTCATTTTCATCCAATTCCGGAATATTTTCATTTCACTTTCGTCCAATTCCGGATTCTTTTTCATTTCACTTTCGTTCAATTCCGGTATTCTTTTTACACTTTCTACTTTCGTC
>NW_018108206.1:68114-73294 GCF_000183805.2 Loa loa
TTCGCTTTCACCTGATTCCGAAATTTCTTTCATTTCACTTTTGTCCAATTCCGGATCCTTTTTCATTTCACTTTCGTCCAATTCCGGATTCTTTTTCATTTCGAAGTCAGCATCATAATCATTTTCTGTATCAGTAGCATTGCCATCTGTGACACAAAAATATGTAAGACACAAAATTTTCATTCATATCTGGGGAGAATTTGTTTTGGTGGAAAAATTCAGCCGAATTAAAAGAATCCCACAAAGCGCAGTAATTCATATTTTTCTACAAAGACCTATACAATGATACTCATTAGAGGTTTTTACTTAAGACACTGTTGAATGACCGATTGGTTAGTGTTTGTGTCCAAAGTGAAAAGAAAAGAATGATTGGTTCAATTCCGATACCTTCTACTTCTTTCTCGTTCTTCAGTAAATAGCTAATGCGCCATTTATAAATGTTTCGTTCATTCAAACAAAAAGTGAACAAATCCCTTCAGAATCCGGAATGGTTGTATTCGGAGAGTCCATCCGGATCCCATAATCTATCGGGAATAACCTTGCCCGAAAACCAATCGGGAGTAAATTTACTCGAGATTTAAGAATATGGATAATATATATTTCGTTTTTGTTGAATATATATCATATTGGAAAAAGAATGCAAAAATACCCTGTGCTTCACTATTCGCATTGACTGTTGTAAAACTGTTATTTGGTGTATTGTCACCTTTGACCTTATCATTATTAACTTTTTCAGGTATAATCAAACCATTTGGCGCATTCATCCCAAGGTCAGCATTTTTCATTATTTCTTGATGTTTTTTATCATAATCTGATGACTAAAACAAAAAAAAAAGAATTATCATATCAGAAGAAAATATAATCTCAAAAAAAAACATAAATTTTATAATTCTAATTTCTCGAAATGATCCTGAGACTCTATTTTAATAAGTAATGCATATTCTTGATAGAGTGACAAATGACACATAAAATGATGACATTTCTGATGATGTTTCGTTCTTTTTTTTTTTTATTCAAATCTAAGCAATTCTCATACAAAACCCAATTTTTTGATTTTCTTCAATAAACAAATTTTTATGTGAAAAATTACGAATGATCGGATATGGTCAATTACTATTTCGTTGAATAATTGTTGTTAAAAATGATTGCTTTGCTAAATGACAATTTTGATTTTTTTTTCTTTAAATTTCTAAGAAATCAATGATTGTAGCGATAGGTAATGGATTGTAAAAGTTTGATTACAACTAGCTCAAATGATCGAAATTCAAATTTGAAACGAATGACTAATGGTTGTTTGTATCAATGATGGACAGGTTAATAATGAAAAGGAAAACTTGTTTACATAATATTGGCTAACCAGTCTTTGTAAACATGTAAATATAAATAGATTAAATTTGAAAGAAATCCTTTACTAATCAAATTATGTGACAAAGAACAAATTCAATACCGTAAAAAAAAAAGGAGTTACTGGAAATGTTGACAAATAAAAAAAGAAGAAAAAGACCATTGAATTTTATTGATTCATTTTAAATTTCAATTAAGCATTTTATAATTGAGAATAATAACTTCCAAAAAGCAAAATTCGTTTTTTTTTTAAACCAATATCACTATCTTATCAGTATTCTCGTTATCAAATATGGATTATTTCACAATTGTGATTTACACCTAATCAATTTGAAAGTATTTTCCCTCAAATATTATTTGAGCTATTTGCGCCAAATAATGAAGCGCTAAATCTACCTGTGAAAAGTAAAATTATTTTCATTTTTTAAATAAAGATTTCCATGACTTTAGTTAAGAAAAAAGAAAAAATATGGTAGATGTTCTGGAATGGTCCCCCCCCCCCTCCTAAATAATTAAACATTCAAAAGCAAATAAATGAATTGTGGATGAACAAAATTAATTAATTTAAAATAAATCAGGTTCCATTCAAATCAAATTCCACAATTTCCGGTTTCATTTATTTCAGATATTTCTAACAATGTGATAAGCCTCAACATAAACTCATTAAATTTTCAAAAACTTGAATAGTTTGGAGCTGAAATTTAATTAAATAAAATGTTAAAACTGACCATTAAAACTGATTATTTACTATTTGGTGATTTTAATTACCTTTTAAGAATTTGTGCAATTTAAAAATACTCTATCTCATTTAAATTTTTAAATTTTCATCAAACTTTAAAATAGTATAAAAATTTCTTTCCTTTTATTTTCTTTTCCATTTATGTTTGCAAAAATTATTTTTGATACTTAAAAAAAAAAAGAAAACTTGTCAATGTTACCATACATTAAAAAAAAGAAGTGTAAATTCAAATAGTTAAATTGATTTTAATTACTAAGTTTAATTGATTTTAATTATTCGAAGTAGAAAAATAAATAGATGAAAAAGGATTTATTTTATCTTTAAATATTTATTTTTCAAATTTAACATCTCGGAGAAATGATTCCTTGTGATAGAATTGAATGTCCAAAAAGTTTTTACTCAATCTTTCAAATTCTGATAAAAAATTTTGGGGAAGAAAAAGTCCCTCTATTTTACAATAAATCAGCCTGCAGTATTTTTATTTTTTTCTTTTTTTTTTGGAAAAATGTTAGATAATGAAAGAAAACAAGAATTTGTCGCATTTTTTGACATTTAATAAAATTTAAGATATAAATTAAATTGCAGAATTCTGAAAAAAAAAACGATTTAAACGAATAAAGAAACGGAATGATAATAGGAAAATGTAAATTCTCTGGATGAGAGATTGGAATTTATCCATGAAAATTAGGATTTTATTGCTAACATCATGAAAGCTATTGCTTATCTGAGTGATAATATGCATATCATTCATATTCAACTAGAACTTTGCGATAACTAATTCTTTTTAAGTAATTTTTCAAAAAACACGTAGAAAAAATATATATATATATATGAAGAAATGACCTTTAGTGGAAGGCTACTACTGTCCATTAATTTGCCAAAATTGCCAATATGTGTTAAATTAGCTGCTAGTGGATATGTTTGAACAGTACCAAGTAAGGTATCAGTATTGGATAATGGAAATGGCCTGAATAGATTGGTACGAAATGATTGAAACCAATCTGCGAATTGATTCGAAACATCTAAACCGGAAGAAAATATTGTAAATTTTATTCATCAAAAAAATAACTGAGAGTTCGATTTACAAAAATTGTTTAAGTAATAATTAATTAACCTTTAGCTTTTACAGTTTGATGTTTCAATTGAAATGGATTAAATGCTGCGAACATTGGAATTGAAAATTGTAGTAAAGGTGGTCTGAAAAATTGTTAAAAGAATGTAAAATTAGAAAATAATTATAATCTAACAATCCTAAATTAATTTTTTTTTTTTATTTGAGAAAAAATACTAAAAATAAAAATTACTGTGGATTGGTAACAACAAGTGAATCACTTCTGACATTTGCGCCTTTCGAATTTACGATCATACGTGGCTGCGAATCCTCTAACAATTCTTCAGATGAATGCTGCTAAAAAAAAAAAAAATGCACCAATCTATTTTGACAACTAATCAATAAATATTTTGAATGATTATTTCATAAATAAAATTAGTTTGCAATTTGTAAAATAAAAATTTAATTTGTGAAAGAAAGCCAAAGGAATAGGAAATGTTCTTTTTTTACGAAATATTCATGAAATTTCTAAATTTCTATTAATTTCCAAATTATTTAATATACTGTAAGTTGGAAGATGGAAATTTCATTGCAATGAATGATAAGATTGATAATGAAATTGTGAAATGATAATGAAATTACTTTTTACACATCATTTTTTCTTTTTTTTTTTTGTTGAAATAGGTCTTTTAGCTGGCTAATATTGAATGTTTATTTCAAAAAGTAATTCATACAAATGAAATATGCAAATTATGCATTTTTTTTTCCCTTTTCATTGCAAGAAATTTGACAAAAAAAAAAAAGGAGCATAATTTAGGGAAATGTTTTTTTATAACATTTACGAACTGTCAGAATTGCTTAAATTTTCGTTACCTTTGACAAAAAAAAAAAAGAAAAAAAACTGAATCGATGAAATGAAAAAAATTTAGGGCAAAAAATGAATGAAATTGAAAATAAATAGAAGAAATCTGGAAATTTTTGAAATGGCAATGAATTTTGAATTATAAAATTAACAAAACAAAATTTGTTGAGAAATTTCGACAAGATTTTTCAGTTTATTTTTTCTTTTTTATCACAAATTCTCGACAAATTTTTTTTGTGCTATTTTTACAAATTTAAAATTCATCTCAACAATGAAAAAAAAGTGTACTTTGAAAACTGTTGAAACCGGTAATATGATAATTTTAAAATGGTGAAATGATTGTGAGAATACTAAATCGTTAACCCAATTTTATTTTTATCCATTTTCCACCTTATTAAGATGCAAACGACAACAAGAAAAAAAATTTTTTTTTTGTAATTAATTTTAATCTTTGAAAGATTGTCAATAATGTTGCATTTATTTCTTGAATTATAAAATTATTACTTTATAAATTTTATATTATTTCCAACCGATGGTTGTTATTTTTTTTTTGTTATGTTGCGCTACCCTAATTAAGCGAATTAAGCTCAGATCATTGTTGAGATATTCAATTAAATTAATTAGACCCAGATTATTGTTGAGACATTCTTTTTTTTTACCACGCTATGCTACGCTAATTAAGCTAATTAAGTGCAGATCATTGTTGAGATATTCGATTTTGAGTTATCATTTCAATTTAAATTAAACTATTCCACATTTGTGTTGCATTTTAAATGTTATCATATGTTGCAAGAATACAATCAAGCATGTCATTTTTATGTCTTTTGATGTGTTACTTAGTTTATTTAGCTAATAAAATTTGCTAAAAATTTAAAATAAAAATTTAAAATTACCTGAGCATTTATATCCAAAATAATGCAGAACAATGTCATAGATATTAAAGGTAACATTTCATTCAAAAAATGATTGTTAAAAATTGTTGTTAATAATAATTACGAGAAATATTGATCCGATAGAACTGAATTTTCATTAAATGCAAAGTTTCATCGTTGTAGAAATTCGATTTTGTAAGGGAGCGGAAAAGTTCACTGATATGTGTTTACATATAAATTTCATACATAACCAAATGATATTTAAAAAATTCGCTGATTGAACAGTTATGGATTGAAGCAATAATTTTTTTT
>NW_018108206.1:73478-75517 GCF_000183805.2 Loa loa
TTTTTCTTTTTAATTATTTTTTTCCTTTTTTTTTTAACAGTTAATGATAAAGTAATAATTTTCTTAGCTTACTTATCAATCATTTATTTATCATGAAATTATTTTCAAAATTTTTCACTATTTAACATTTTAATGTTTACAAGAGCATATTATCAGCTATGCATGATAAAAAGTGATAACAGGGGAATAATTCATAAAGGGTATTGTTTGTAATTTTATCACAAATGATTTGAAATGGATATAATTTACGAATAAATAATGATAACAATGATAACAAAAGAAAACAAAGTTTTTTTTCCATCGATTTTAACAGAAAAATAAAAATTAACATGAATGAACGATCTAGGAAATAATTCCAAAATAATGAGAAGAGTTCAAGGATTAATAGCATTCAATTAATTACTTGTTTAATGAGTTAATTGCACCTATTTAGCTGGAAGGTAATATGCATCACAACATAAATTTAACAAGTAAAATTATCCTGAATAGAATTTAAAATTTTTTAACCAATATGGAATATACAATTGATAACAATTATTCGATATGAGTTATTATTTAAGTAATGAAATTATAAGATTATTCGATCATATAGTACATCATATTCTCGAATATATATATTGAAAATAATCATATTATGACAATGTAATGGAGAAAATGAAAAAGAAAAGTTGACGATGCGCCTTTGTCCATTATACTACGAAATTCTATTAATGGGAGATTTACAGCACGGGTTGATGAGTTTCTTTAATCGAAAAATCTGGAATCAAAACATCGATTACTACCGCCCCATCTACCATATTTATTTCTACATTCAATTGCCATATGGGAAATAATGATATGATATGGTCAATTTATGTTTGATAAATTGATTAAATTAGTCTTCACGTATCATAGATCATTTCACTTTGCAGACAAAAAAAAAAAAAAGTTGAAAAGTAATTGAAGAGTAAAAAACCTAAATGAGCAGTAGATAGATTAAGAGGTTAAAAAATTCTCGATCTTATCCCAAGATAGTGAATGCTAAGGTTGGTAATAAAAAAAAAAAAGAAAAAAAAAACACTCGTAAAGTCGAAATGAACAATCACGGGCTTAATCTGAAATAGGGAATTATTCCTAATTAAGATATTTTTTAAGATATATATTGTATCGAGCATTCAAATATGATTGATGTAAAAGTATCGGTAATTTATTGCATTGCTAAAGTTTACTAATTAATATTAACTTCTGTAATTAATTAATGATGCTATTTATCATTTAATTTTCTTGCAATTGCTTGCTGCTTGTCTTATGTTTATTTTAAAGCATAGAAATGATGTTAGATAAAAAGTGAGTCCGAGAGATCCGAGAGATCTAAGAGATTTCGTATTTCAGTCCAAAATGGCATAGATAAAGTGGTGCAGACAATTCATACAGTCAATAACGTATATGAACCAAAAATTGTTTGTAGGTGGTGATTAAAGTTTAGTGCTCAAATTCAGAAGATCACAAGGACTGCCGCTCAGTAAGTGGTCATCTTATGGTCATGTGATATTTGAAACAAATTTGAAAGGCAAAATAGTACTGACCGAAAATTAAAAAAAAAAAAAAGAAATTAATGTGCTATTTCTTCATATTCTATACAACAGCAATCAATCAATCATTTTTGATCGATTTATTACAGACGATAGAAATATACGCTAAAAATATTCTCCGGGATATTCTTCGGGAGAATATGCTTGCTCAATAAATCGATAAAATACGCGGATGCATTTCTCCTATGACCAACATTTTAGAAGTTCAATGAATTTAAACTATAATTTTTTTTTTTCTCAACCACTCTATCCATTTGACCCCCTTCACTCAACTGAGAACTATTTCATCATCATTCATCTCAACAATTTTTTGAAGGCATAAAAAAAAATCCTAAAAATACTTCCCGAGGAATTGTTGAATTCTGTCAAAATCCTAAAAATACTTCCCGAGGAATTGTTGAATTCTGTCAAAATTCTAAAAATACTTCCCGAGGAATTGTTGAATTCTGTCAAAATCCTAAAATACTT
>NW_018108206.1:76326-91908 GCF_000183805.2 Loa loa
AAAAATACTTCCCGAGGAATTGTTGAATTCTGTCAAAATCCTAAAAATACTTCCCGAGGAATTGTTGAATTCTGTCAAAATTCTAAAAATAACTTCCCGAGGAATTGTTGAATTCTGTCAAAATCCTAAAAATACTTCCCGAGGAATTGTTGAATTCTGTCAAAATCCTAAAAATACTTCCCGAGGGAATGTTGAATTCTGTTAAAATTCTAAAAATACTTCCCGAGGGATTGTTGAATTCTGTTAAAATTCTAAAAATACTTCCCGAGGGATTGCTGCTGAATTCCATCAAATAGGAAAAAACAATTTTTTTTTTCCCCCGACTATTCCTCAAATGGAGATGAAAGTACAATTGCTTTTACATCAAAGGACAGAGAATAATCAATACATCATGATAAAATGTAATAATTTTGCTGGAAAATAACATTTATACGAGAAATTCGATCTATCTAACTTATCGATTACAATGATATTATTGTAATTTGATAATTAATTAACGGGATGATTAAAAAATTATCACTGACCGAAATAAAATGTTAACGAAATTGTTGAACAAACCAATGATTGTGATGTTTTTAGATATGCAAATCAGCGTGACAACTGAAAATGTGCTCCTAATTAATATACTGAAAATGAGCCTCTAATTAAATTACTAAACAAGTTTAGCGTAAATTAATTTTCCAAGTTTACTGCTAAACTTTTTATTTAACATAAATGAAAGAGTGATAGACGATTTGATTAGTAATATTAAAAGAATGTCGACCAATTAGTTGAATTAAACACATAAAGAAATGGTACTAATGTTTGAACCTTTAAGAAATGGATATAATGCTAATCTCATTTAACAAGTCAAGACATTAATTAGCATTCACAAATGAGCAATAGTTTTATAATCATATGATATTCATTTATTGAAAATTAAAAATATATTTCAAACAATAATTAGCACATAAAGTTGCTACAAAAAGAAAAAAAAAAAAGGAAAAGCGCAATTGATGCATCTATTTGTTAAATGTCAATTCGCTGAAACGATGACAATCAATTTCAATAATGATTTATTGAATCCTTGTCTAATTGGTACTGTTAATTAGTGCATAATAATGTCGACCAATTAGTTGAATTAAACACATAAAGAAATGGCACTAATGTTTGAACCTTTAAATTTAACAAAACCAATTTTGACGCAGTTAATAAAAATGCGATCATCATTTTTCACCTACCCTTTTATTATGATATTCTTGCTAAAAGAAGCGCAATTGACGCATCCATACTGATCATTCGTTTTTTCTTTCTTTTTTTTCATATATTCAAGCGATATGAGATTTTTGGAAAGGTTACTTCGAGCTTGCATTCGAATTTTTCAAATGACTCTGGGGAATTTCTTTATTTTTGATGCAATATATTAATGATCCAACATTTTATCCACCAAATGTTTTTAATGCAATTCACTAATTATCCATGATAATTAATGATCATCATCAATGATTTCTCCTTTTGTTGCCTAAATTAGTCTCAAAAGACCACTTTTCCTAATGATGTCACACGAAATATCGATAATTTGAAATCCTGTCCCAGCTTGATTCAGTTGCAATGCGACATTTATTGATAATTCATTTCAGTTGTGCAGTTTTAATGGAATTTTTTTTTTTGAAATTGAAATTACCACACATATCATTATTTGATGAAATTGTAGTCGTAAATTGCGCCAAGAAGAGAAATTTTGTTTACAAGAACGATGCTATAGCTCTAACTTTGGAAGCATGTTTTGATAAAACCTGACAGAATAAAAACATTCAGAGATTTTTTAATTCTATCTTATCAGTCCTCCATCTTTCAACTCATAATTTACCAAATATATGTTTGGAGAAATTAGCTTATTGATTTTGTCAATGTATTGATTTGAGAGAAACTTATATTTTGTGACAGAAAAAAAATGGGACATCTGAAGTTTTATTTTTTATGCAATAAATTTACATAAGACATCACAACAATCAAAGCTTCTCTGATCGCGTCAATTTATTCGCCTGGAATTTTATAAAATACATTTCAGCAAACTTTAGCATTATATGGAGTAGAAAAAATTAATTTAGGCATATTAGATGAAGTAATTGAGTAAGCAAATTAGTGAGTATTTTAAATTAATGAGTAAATTAAGAAAGTAAACTAGTGGGTAGTTTATATAGATGAGTAAATTAAGAAAGCAAATTAAATATGTAAGTGAAATTTCAAAAAATTTCAAACATTAGAGCCCTTTCTCTTTTATCCAAAATTATCAGTTCTTTTGGAAAGAAGATCAGAGATTTGTTCCTTGTTATTCCCCCATTGATTTTCGTTTGGAAAACACCGCTAGACAGGTATTTCTCGTAAAAAATGAAACAAATACATGATGATTAGGAAAGAAGTTCAAGTAGGCAGGATGTTGGCTAATAATGCTAATTACTTATGAGATATTAAATATTGGAATAAATATGCAAAATTGAAGCTAAGAGTTTCATCAACGATGTTAAATGTTGGCTTACAAGTTTAAAAAAAAGAGCTACTATGAAAGGCAAAATTAAGCTCAAAAATGAATAACGACATATTGGGATGGTGTTGTCATATAAGGATTTGAAAGATTTGATGAGCCAAATTTATCTGAAAATTTGATCAAAATATGGCAACAGATGTGTCTCTTTACTTTCATCACCAAATACATTAGTGACCTTGGTCGTTCATTAATTAATAAGATGAATGGAAAAAATTGTGTTGATAGATTCTTCATGAGAATTTTCGAGGTATTTCGAAAGTAAATAAAAAATGGGATTTAATTTGCATTTTAATAAACGATGCACAATTGCAAATGAGGCAGATGAGCCAAAAATCTATTGGTATGAAAAGAATTTGGGAAATACATTTAAATAGCAGAAAAATACTTTTTTGAATTGAAGAAAGGGAAATTAGAAGTAAAAAAAGTAGTAAGGAGAAATTTACTTACCCAAGGAAGAAAAACCAATACCATATATTAAACACAATAAAGAAAGCTGGAAATATTACCGATGATATCTGAAGTTAATCAAATTTCATTTCAACTTCTAATCAAAAACTTGAAAATCATTGCATTTATTTGAAAGTAACTTACTCTATCTAATTTATTTGCTGTCCAAACCGGACATTTCAAGCAAAATATCGAGCAGTTACATCTGAAAATCTTCAAAAATTGCAGAAAACTTTCTCATTATTTAGGAAAAATAATAATTTCTATTTTGGCAACCTTAACTTTAAACTTTGAATGCTTCCATCATAGATGGCAAATTTTGAATTGTAAATTCTTAACGTATAGAACCCCAATGAAATGTATTTTAAGCAAGCTTAATATGAGTTTTTGAATTATCAATTATTAAAAAAGAAAAAAAAAACAAACCTAACTGTAATAGTTGACCCATTTCGCCTCATATATCCAACCGCAGCAAGCTCTATCAACGATGCAAATATGAAAGCCATTGAACTTAAAATCCAAACATCAATTGCTGAAATAGACATTTAATAAGACAGGAATGAAAGATAGGACCACTAAAAGTTAACTTCGACATATTCTATACTAAAGTTGGTGTAACTTCACCCTTGACGTCACTTGTTTTAGGCAGATTGCTTACAACAGATCCAAACTGAAACCTGGAAAAGAATAATGAAATTAATTGACATTTGAAGTTTCGATCGTTATTGCTTTTACTTTTCTTTATTTAAATTAATTGAGTCTTTCATTGTCTAATTGTCACTACTCCTATCCGTAAAACAGTGTCCATTTTTAGTTTACATTTGTCTTTTGACTTTTAATATTTGTCAAAGATTGTCAACGTTATAATTCCATCAGAAGAAAGACTGGAGATTCTTACGTTAGGGCAAGAAGTGAATTCACACCAACTATTGTTCTTGAAGGAAGATTGGGACCAACACAGAACGAAACCTACAATGAAATAACATTACAACACATTTGCGCTTTTGTGGGATGTTTTGTCATCTTTTCAAAAATGCAATGAATTTTACAAACTTAAATTTTTAAATTTCGATAATATGATCTTCATGGAAGGACAAATCGAGCCAAAACAAAAGTGATCAAATATCTATGTACGAAATTTGCATATCAAAAGCTAAAAAAAAGTTATCACAACAGAGCGATACAGATAAATATTAGATAGAAATAGGCTTCTACAGAAGGTAAGACTATTTGAATACGCAAAATTCTTTGTTTTATTTTAAATAAGGATCAAATATTATTTACCCATGATATAAATACGGAAATGTATGCAGGCACATAAACCTGAAATAATAAAAAACTTATTTGAATGTTTCGTAAAAGTAAGAATTATAGAAATTAAGTTACAAGGTACGATTTCATACAAAGTTTTTGTATGAGAAATGTTTCTTTTTCTCATCTAAATTTTAGTGTCGAGAAAAACTGGAAATAATTGAAACTCGTAGAAATTCTTATCAAATAATGATTTGAACTTCTCCATTCTCTCATATTTAAAATCAAAGAGTAACGCTATTTATAACCTGCAATATATAGAAACCATAAAGACGTTGAAATGTAAACGTAGCAACTAATTCGTTCCACATTCCTGGTGGATAAAGCTAAAAAATTACTTTTAAATTGAATATTTAAATATTCAATTTCTCTTTTATTCATTCCTCTATCTCTTTTAAATTGAATATTTAATATAAATAATCATATTGTAGTAAGGAAGCATTTTCTACTACAAGAGGAAAGATGATATTTATGAAATCATTCTTATCTACTTATTGGTAAAGTTTATTTACACAAATGTGGAAATTTTTTTTTTTAATAAAAAAGGAGAAAAGGTAAACATCGCTATGGTTCGGATCAACAAATGCAAGCTAAACTTTTCGAATATCATTAGTATGAATAAGTGAAATAAGATATAACTTACTCGTCTAACACTTGATGCTGTATAATCAACGAGTAAGTAGTCAGGTAATGTTACATTTTCCTTCAAAATCGTTATAGGTGGAGCTGTTTCTGTCCATTCCATTGCTACCTATAATAATGTAAATGAATTATACTCCTCTTACTAAACTACATAAAATATTCTACTTCATTTTTACTCTTCTTACTAAACTAAAATATTCGATTTAAATTTCATTCTTTATTTCATTTCAAACTCTTTAAGTTAATTAATACTAATAACGGATTCATCTCTCTCATCCAATACAGGAAAAATACATTTGTTATTCCTGATATGTCAAAGAAGTTACTTATCAAAATTGCTGTCAGTATTCCAGTTACTATCAGTAATGATCGATTGTTTTTTAAAAGACACAATGAGGAACCTGATCATAATTATGATTGAATGATTCGTAAAATAACATGCAACGTTGCTTATCGATTGGGAAAGTTCGTAAAGCATTGAAACAAGGACCTGTTAATTTAATCCTGAAATATTTTAAATAGTAGAGCTCTAAAATGTCACCATTAAAAGTTTGCATGAAAAGTAATTAAAAAGTTTCTTGGCTTTATTGTGAATATCTGATAACTTTGCAAGAAAAGTAATTCGGATGAATATTTGCTTAGAATTAACTTTTTGAGGCATATCGTTGTGGTGATTTTTTGATAAGGCATATTATTATGATAAGAAAAGTACGATTTTTTTTTTTTTTTTTGAAAATAAACCTGTAATTATGCCATACATTACCATCACTATAAATTTGTAAAAAAATATTGCTGAAAGGACTACGATGAATTGAAGCATCTTTACTATTAACAAAACATGCATGAGGATTCCATATTTGTGGCAATATTTTACCGCCATCTACCGATATATTTCTGAAATTATAGATAATTTTAGCAATAAACAGGAATAAAATTTACAATATATTCCGCTCTACAAAAATTTTAGTCAATCAAAATATAATCGTTTTATTGGAGTATTATTTATAAATTACTTTTTACAAGGATTCATGTGATTATAAGCCAACGATGGATCAATCCATTTCTCCGTCACATAAATATCTAACTCAAATTCACTTGTTATTTCGATTATTTTTGAAATCTCTTGAACCCAAATCTGAAAACATAAAAAGGTTCCAATAGCTGACTCAAAAATAAATTAAATATTTAGACTTTCCATTTTTCAAATATCCTACATCTTTGTCACCCAACGCTGTCATTATTAATATAACCATCGCGAACAATACCTCAACGGAAACTTGTACATTACTACCACCAGGTATTTTATGTTTATCATAATCGCGTAATAGTTCGCTAATGATCATTGCATCATTGGCGCATGTTCTATCCTTCTTAATTGGCCAACTTTCAACAATATGGCTTCTTTTAACTTCGTTCTCATCCTTGGACGATGATTTATCAAACAATAAGGACCTTTAAAATGCAAATAAAAAAAAGCAAAAAAAGAGAGCTAACTTTTAAATAATTAATTACCTTACAGTGCTGGATATATATTAAACGTATTTTTAAATACATTACAGAATTATATCGCACTATCAAATGAACAATATTGTAAAATTATATCGTTAAAGTATTACTGAATATATTTCGAAAGCGAATCTCGGGAAATATTCGAGAAATGCTGCATTCAAAAATCAAATTTATAATATATGTGGAATCTATATCAGTATAGAATTTCTAGACTTGACAAATATCTCATAATTTTACAACATTGGTTATTAAGCTTAGTAAGCTACATTGATTAAATGGAATAATTTGATAGTTGACCTTTCCGTTAACTTTTTTTGAGGATTGTTTTCTGCACACAAATGATGCAGCACCATTACGGAAAATTCTGCTTCACGTAACCTGACGTCCAACTTTACGGTTTTAAGGAAAAAAAAAGCAGACAAAGAAAAAGTTCTTTTTTTACGTATTGTTGTTCAGTGGAATTCCGTACTTGCTGTACTGCGCATGAATTTTCTGTCCATTGAGAATTATGCAAATGCATAATAATGCTAACAGTGTTATGCATTTTGAACCGAACAAGCAACTAATTTTCGTTCTGGTCGGCATAGATATAACAGAATTATCTGAAATATAACTATAACAAATCTTAGCAAATATTCGAAATTAAGAAAAAATCAATTCATATTGGAATTATATTCAATTAATCCTGAAAATAATATAACAAATTATTTAGCAAGTTAAACAAAAATCTTCTATGACGACATGCTAATGTCACATTTTAAGCAAGAATGGAAGAATTAAGCATTGAATATAATATCGTATCAATATAAATAGCGTTCTACTATAATGAATATGCAAGGTTTAGCATAATGCACTAATTGAAATCATTTCCATAGAGATTTGAAAAATTCATTAACATTTTAGTAATAAGAGGAATAATGCAATGTTACCTGCATTAGCATCAGAAAGCATTCATCTGGAAATGAGTTACATCGATAAGTTCAAACTTAATCATTTCTGGAAAATTGATATAAATCAAAATTACTTCCTCCAATATCTGCATAAAAGCTACTCGATGATTTTTATTTAAATAAACTATTTGAGCTAATTGTGACCTTTTAAAAGAAAGCTATGATTCCTAAACGATTGTGACATAATATTTTACTTTACTGTTGTTATCCATCAGATAATTTAAAAGAGAGTAACTTGCTTTTTTCCTTTTTTTTTAGAAAATTACAAATATAAAATTCAAAATTTCTACTTTTCGGAATGGAAAATGTTAACAAATGTTGTGAAAAATTCATCAAAAAAAGAAAAGAAACATTTTGCTTCAAATTGAATGAATGGAAAATGAATTGAAGCGCAAACAAATTTAGCCCTTATTTTTTATGTCTTAAAAGCTTTCACACCGTATTTAGTAATAAAGCATCTACAATCCCATACCCTTATTTCATATAATGCAAGTTTTGAAAATCGATCCGTGAATCCATCCTCTCTTTTAGTCACTTTTTCAACAACAATACTAGTTCTCATCTCCCTTCTCATGCTTTTTTTTTTTCCTCCTCACTTCTCTCCATTATTTTTTTCCCAATAAACAAATTCAGCCTAGAAAGACAAATTATTTACATATTGTCAGTTTGATTACAATTTACAAAAAGCTTTTGAAGCTTTAAATCCTAAGACTTATTTCCTTTTTTCAAATTTTCTAGTTCATGATAGAGATTGACTACTATAGGTAATGGGTTTGATAAGGATTTTGCTCAGTAAAGATACATTTTAATCCATATCTTAATTAATTTTCTCATGTCATTGTTCTAATAAGTTTTAATGAGATAACTAAGCAAACCAGACTTTTTTAAATAAACTATTTCCTTCGACAAAAAGCATTAAATGATATATAAAGAAAAGAAAGCTCAAGTTTCTTATCAATAAGGAAGAGTTACAATTAGCCATTCAGATAATAGAATGTACATGACGTTAGTATTTCTTGTGAATAAAATTTTGGATAATATCTGGTCAGAATTTTTAGATCTATTCTTGAGAATTATTTAAATGTTGTCAAGTTTTTGCCAGTACATTTACTTCCAATTTAGCATTTGACAAAACAATAAGCATTGATGGGAACTTTATCCATATCTTCCAGTATAGTTGAATTTTGAATAGTTTGTAGAGAATTGTATAATTGCAGTATTACTTAAGCATAATTTTTTTTTTATTTATTCCGATACTTTCATGCATTCAAAACATCCTGTTATTTATCACTACATCTGGTAAAAAGAGAGGAACGAACTACGTCCCCTAAGTAAGTATTGTTTTACGTTGAAATGAAATTCATTGCATTAGAAATCTTAAGATCCATATAAAGAATTATCACCAGATATAAATTCCCGTCTTCTTCCTTAATAATCCAATAGAGTTGCACTATGACAAGACGGTAAAATGACATAATGTGACCATAAGTGATGATTTGTAACGACTTCCCACTCAGGAAGCCATCCCGCGTTATCCCGCACCTCAATAATTCTATCGGCACTGGGAGACGAAATTCAACTGGAACTCTGAAAATTTCTCAGTAGCATGCAACGAATGTGCCACTGTTTTGTTCTGGCTGTTGGATAGGGGGTCGAAATTCAGCACATCAGGAGTTGGTCTGGGGTTACTATTTTGTCGTAATGAAATCTCGAAGGAGATGTTTGTACAAGGGATTTTTCAGAAGTAGAGAGAAGTGGTAGTTAGTGAAGCAATAGGTTTCGTAATATTGTTCACCTTTCCAACAGGTAATAAGTCTAGAATTAGTGTTTATTGCAGTTGATATAGTCACTGAGAGCGAAGAAAGATGGTAACTGACGAGAAAAAACACTGGTTGATAAGAATCGGTAGAAATGATGATGATTTGTGATCTGCAGGATTAAGGGAACAGTAATCAAATAAGACTATGAACAATAAGGGGAAGAAGTATTGCTCTATTTTGTGACAAATTCAAACTACATACGATATTTTAACCTCTTCCAAATATCCATCTGTATTAATACATAGATTATCGGATGATGACACTTACCTTTTATGGAGCTCTTTGTACCATATTTTTGTCTCTTCATCCGAATGAACCTGGTTTCGTTTATAATTATGTATCAGTCTTGCATGTAATTCCTTCCGTTGAATACATAAAGATTCTGGAACAAACTTCGTGTTTAAATTCTTTTGGTACTCTTTACTAAACAGGACAGCAATTTCAGGTTTACGAACTGGAACAAGAGTGATGCAAGAAAATGCACGGTATGATCGGCAAATTCGTCTGTGGGGCGATGAGGGTCAGTCTTGTATTGAGCATGCTAGTGTTTGCGTACTGAGTGTATCTGCTTTGGGATGTGAAATTGTCAAAAGTTTGGTACTTGCTGGTATCAAATCAGTGTATATCATCGATTCTGCCGTCATACGCAAACCAGATTTAGGCAATAATTTTTTTGTTGATGGCGAAATTGGTCAGCCGAGAGCGAGAGTTGCACTGCGATTGCTTATGGTATGTATTGATATATGCTTGCATTATGAAAACTTTTGAATTTGTTGAAATATTCTTTATAATGATGCAAACTGAGTTGCTTTTGAATCCGAAAAACACCGTCATTCTTAATTAACAGATAGTTGACGTGTTGTTAGAGTGTGTAATGTCAATTGAGAAAGATTCTTTGATTTCTTTTATTGTAAATTACAAAGTATCAGATTCCATAGAAACGGATTACACTGGTTATCATTCTTAAAACTTATAAAACGAGGAGTTAGTTTAAGAACGCTAGTGGAATGAGTTTGTCTTTTTATTCAGTATTTTTCAGGAGCTAAATCCATCAGTGCAAGGAGGCTTCGATTTAGGGAATCCTGACGATATCATTACCAAAGACATGGATTTCCTAAGACAATTTACTGTTGTTGTGGGATGCAATTTGAATATTGACGTTGCTGCACAAATAAATGACTTTTTGTTTGAGAAAAATATACCTTTTGTTCATGCAAGGTTAGAGTTTCGTACTCCAGTTGAGATATCAGACTAAGCTTATGTGTAAGTTATGACCATATAGCGCAAAAAAAATATCTTAAAATGTAATAATTTAATCAAACTTCGTGGAATTAGGACATGAATTTTATATATTTCGCTGATTTAGGATTGTAGGTGCCGTCATTACAACATTTTCAAAATCATTCTGTTTTCGTTTGGCGAGTAAATTTCAGTTTTGTTTGTATGGAAGCTATAATTGTAACAGTGTTTTAAAATTATGATTACAGGGCATATGGTCTTGTCGGATTTATCCGAATTTCCGTTCAAGAACACACAATCATTGATACACACGAGGAGAATGTACCACCCGACTTAAGGTAACATCAATTTTTCATATTTATGGGCAATATCCCCATATTTATGGCGATATTTGTAGATTTCCGGTTTTATTTTGTTCAAATTTTTTAGATTTAGCTCCTTAGAATTAAATTTATTTAGGGTTAAATTATTTACGTGTGTTTTGTAAAAGATCCCTTCTGGATTGATAAAAATCGACCAGAATAGTCGGTGGATGGGCTAAATTGTGTCCCAAGTCCTCAGGCATGGTTGCAGGTATGGCATCTTCAGGTGGCGCTGATAGTCATTTTATGGTATTCAGGCTCGACTGTCCGTTTCCGGCGTTGTCTGAATTGGTAGATTCGATAGATCTAAACCGGATGCATTATGATGCTCATTCCCACACACCGTATTTAATTTTATTTCTGAAAGCGCTCACATTGTGGCGAGAGAAGTACGGTCAAGATGATTTCCCCGATAACCACGAAAAACGAAAAACATATGAAGCGGTAGGTACTTAGATGTTAGTCTGTTTCAATTTTTAGTCAGCTCTCACTCTATATTCGTCTTTTTTTAAATTTTTTCATCCCGTACCATACTATTATTAGTTCTGGTCACTTTTTTCCGAGACGTTACTTTTCTCCGAAATCGGAAGGAGCAAAATTTTTAAGATGGCTAATTTATTCAGATTTTTATGTCACTACGGATGCCGCACCCGGAAAATGGATCTGTTCGGGAACAAAACTTTGTCGAAGGACACACCGCAATGGTTCGCTCGCTGAAACGAACAACAGTTGGTGTTTATTATAAGATAATATATGAAATCAATAATTTTTGACGAACACTGATTTAAATTATTGAGTGCAGCCCGAAATTTCTTGTTTTTGTTTTCAGATACCATTGGAAGTAAAAGAATTATTGGATCATCCGAAAGCACGACAGGCAAATCTGGAACAGTTTTGGTTGTTGACCGCAGCCCTGCGGCGTTTTGTCATTACCCATAAAGTTCTGCCTGTGCGAGGTAGTTTGCCTGACATGATCAGTGATTCGGAAAGCTATGTTGTTCTAGCAACAAAGTTTCGAGATAAGGCCAAACAGGATGCAAAGGAGGTTTGAGTTGTTATTCGAAGCAACGCTAAGAGTGAAAACTGCATCGATGCAGTGTTGTGAAGTGGTTGGGTCTGGAAACTTCTTATATATATATTTGAGAAAATTAGTGACTGAGTTTTTGAAAGAAGACCTTGCTTTATGCAGTTAAATTTTTTTTTATCAAGTGAGTGAGGACTGTGCAAACAGCTTCAAAAAGGTTTTTTTTTCTTTTTAAAATGGTCGAGGAATTTACAATCGCATTGTACGAAGTCAAGATAAATGTGTCAGAAACACTGGTTATGGCTAAGATATTAATATACTCAGGTTGTCGAACTTACAGGTAATGAGTTATCTTCATGCATTTCTCGCAGAACGAGGTGTATCAACTGATATCATTAAATTCCATGACTGTGAGTTTTTCTGCAAGAAGGCTGCCTTTCTGCGAGTTCAGCACGGAACGACCATTGCGCAGGAAATGAAGTCATCATTGGAGGTTAGATTAAGCTGTAAAACTGCACTTGTGTGTTGGAAGTCTTTATGTGCAACAATGTCACAAGAAATTATATTTCCTTATGCTTATGTGATTGACGCATCATATTATGCGTGACTTTCTTTGCATGGTTAGAAGTCGAACTTATAAGGCAATATTTATGCATACTGCAAAGCATGTGAGTTTGCATGAGGTAATGATTGGTTTTACAAATTTTCAGGAAGTGTTCAATGGTATACGAAATGCTAACTTTGAACCTAATTCCATAACAGGTGTTCCTGAGATATCGCCAGCAGTGTGGTATATTTTATTGAGAGCTATCGATAGGTAAACAAACATCTTTCGTTTATTATTTCTACGTGTGTTTCATATGGTATTTAGGAGTCCATGAACTTTTTTAGCTGTTCATTTTTCTACAAGCCTAATAGGAACCTTCACCAAGTTCACTTTGTTTGTTATGTTGTCCTTCGTTAGTAAACAAGCGTAGTAATTATGTTTAAGGTTTCATTCCGAAAAATCGCGTTTCCCGGGAACAAATGGCGTACCGTGCACTATAGATGCTTATGATCTTAAAGCAAGAGTAGTTGACTTGATCACGGAAGTTGAAGTAAGTTTCTATTAGACACTCTCGATTCATCAAGTGAAATCTTTGTCTTTTCCCGTTCCACCCCATAGGGGACATTCGAGAAATGTTTGTGTGATAGATAAATTTGGTGATTCTTAGATCATTTAGCGTATGGGAACTACGGTAAGTACCATCTAGTGAAAAGTGGTGTATTTAGTGGCACGTTTCAACCATTTCAAATTTTGACTTATGCGAAATTCCAAAATGTTGATTAGGTTACTATTCTCAATAAAAGGATCAGTACGAAGTTGAAATTATATAAATTATAAAAGTTACCCTTATAGTTATAGTACTGATGATTCTTTTTATAGCTTCGCGAGAAAAATTGACATAATTTTCATTTTCGTTTCCCTTCACTAGTAAATTTTTTTCTTTTTCTTTTTTTGTGTACTTCATTACCAAACAGGTCTTTGGTGTTAACAAATGATGCAGACTAATTATCGGATTTAAAACTTATCTCATTTTTAATCTAACCTTAGGTTCTCTATATTTTCCATTCTCTAGTTCTCAGATCTTCGTACCTTTTTACAGGATAGAAGCAAAATATTAGAAAAAATTCCGCAGATAGCAATTGATGAAATGTGTCGTTATGGCGCTTCTGAACTACATGTTATTGCTTCGCTGATTGGTGGTATCACAGCACAAGAAGTGATCAAATTAATTACTCACCAGTACATACCCCTCAATAATACATTTGTTTTTGATGGTCATACGCAGCGTGCCGAAACATATCGACTATGATGTTTTAATTTTAATCTACTGAAGAAATTTGCAAATGAGATTAGGATTATGAATAATTAACCCAATATTCATGGACGCCTGCAGTCAAAAAACCGATATTAGTTCACGTCATTTTTTATTGGACAAAATCTTTCAATTATATGATTAAAAAGATAGTTAATGCGTCCTTTTTAACGCTTTGTCACTTTAAATACGTAACTTTTGAAAACGAAATGTGCATGAGCGCAAAATTTTGGCCACATTTTTTGCATCTGCACTGAATGTAAATTACGATGTTTGATCTTTGATCCCAATGTTTTTCTAGACGTTAATTTTATTGCGACCACCAATGTTATTATTTTTATACCGGTTTAATTTGTATAATTTTGTTTCAATTTATAATAAATTTAAATTTGTTTTGCAGATAGTCAGCGGAGCAGCTCTTTAATCCATTTTATTAAAATCGGAAACATTTTGATTGTTGTGATTGCTGTTGATTATTTTCTTTACAATGTCAGGACTGTTTTTGTCTGTGGACTGCTTTGAGAAAGATCCTGAAATTCGGAAATTCTCAGAAGCCAAATTGCTTTGTAATTTGGCTTTAATATTTAATGATGTAGCAGTGTTTGAGGCGAAACAATTTTCCCTCCTACCAATTTCTTTTCTACATAAAAGTAAGATTGTGCCTACCTTGCCCCTTGTTTTTGCTTTGTTCCTCACCGTAGCTTCCTATACGTTCGGGATACTTGTGACCTGAAATTAGTCACTCCTAATAGAATTGTAATATAAAGATGTCAAGGCATTGGGAAACGTCAAACCTGGTTTCTTATAGAAGTCTGCATCCCGAATTTGTTCAAATGTATTTCCGATCCTGTCATATTGTGCAAAACCTAGAAAAAATCTTTTGTATCGGTCGACTAGTTATCTCTACAATTTTACAGGTACAGAAGCAACGAATGTTAAATTTTTGGACCATCTCTTTTGCAGTGTAATCTTCCTGAAAATGAAGGATAGGAGTCCTGAAAGAGAAATTTCAATAATTAATCAATTACTGTATGGTAAAAATAACTTACAAAAAATGGGCAATTCAAAGAAATTAGGAATGAAGCAAATAATTAGCAAAAGGATTGGGAATTGCATGATGAATAATGAGAAGTAACAACTATTTTTGTGGGCAGTTAAATGCACATAAAAGAATGAATGAAACATTTCACTGAAATTATTCGTCATTCACAATTTAACGATTAAATTGATGTGTTTTTCTTTTTTCAAAGTAACAAATAAAAAAAGGAATGATTGCCATAAAATGATGCATAGTTATTCTTTCAAATTGCAAATAAGACTAATTTTTGATGTGATTCAAATTTTTCAACAAGATTGATCTTTGATGTGATTTAAAATTTTCAACAAGATTGATCTTTGATGTGATTTAAAATTTTCAACAAGATTGATCTTTGATGTGATTCTAATTCAATTTTGACATTAATAATCAATTAAGCAATCAGTTTTTTTCATTAACATCAATCATTTCTACTATATGAGATTGAGTGACGATATGGATGAGAGAAATTTTTTGATTTTTCATTCGTTCGTTAATTGATGCTTGAATAGAGGAATAAATGAATAATTGATAGTATCATTACGAAATATAACTTTTCATTTGTATTCATCTGTTCTTTACTTATTTTGCATTTTGTTCAATTGAAATCTATCATTTTTATAATTTGTTAATTTTTTTATACCTGAAAGTTTATTTCTTTTTTTATACCTTAACATTTGGTAATAAACATTTCAAGCCATTTTTCCAAGATTGCCAAGTTCGTCGGAGTTATATTATTATTTTTATTTATTATTAATTACTGTTATTATTTATTATCATTATTATTATTATTATTATTATTATTATTATTATTATT
>NW_018108206.1:92260-93645 GCF_000183805.2 Loa loa
TAATAATAATAATAATAATAATAATAATAATAATGATAATAATAATAATAATAATAAATGATAACAATAATAATAATAATAATAATAAACAATAATAAACAATAATAAATAATAATGTTATTAAGTAAACAGGAATGGAAAATATGAAAGCACATATTAAGAACACGGAATCATCTTGATTTCCATTATACCATCATGCAAAGTTTAATCGATTAACAGTATTATTTAAATTAATAATTTGAAAGATCAAACCGTTGGATGTAAAAACAAAACCACTGAGTGATATGATAACCATATGATAAAGCCGCTGAATATTGAGATGATATGATAGAGTCATTGAACTTGATAAGTTGCACTTATATTTTTTTATTTAAAAAACTAGAACTTTGTCTACAGAGAGTGTTTATGATTTCTAAATAATTGCCAACCAAAGTACATTAATGATAATGATTAGTGCTCCAATTAAAAAGGGAATTTTAAAATGACAAAAACTTTCAGGTTTTGTAAATATTCAGTTAATTGAAAAAATTAAAAAAAAAATTGAATAATGCATACATATTACATAGAAAATGATATTTAAATCACAAATCTTTCCTTTTTTTTTGCTTTTCATCTTTTTTTTCACTATTTATATGAATTGTTTTATCCTTAGTAAGCCTTATTTCCCAAAATTTTACTCTTGGCTTGATTGTCTTATTCCATAATGGGCCTCTAGTCTAAAGTTAGCTTATCAAAAATAAATCTCATCTAAAGTAATTTAACTCATCCAAAAATATTTCTCAATATTTTAATGAAAAACCAAACGACAATTTTTGAATTTTTTTTTTGCTCTTGAAATGAACCTTAGAAAAAATTGAGATTATTTTATTGTGCTTTCAATCAAACCACCTGAAGTCATTCCTGGAAAGGTAACATTTCATAGGAATGTAAAATTGATGTGACAGTAGTCATATGAAAATTACACTTCAGAAAAATTAATAATAATAATAATAATAATAATAATAATAATAATGATAACAATAATAATAATAATAATAAACAATAATAAACAATAATAAATAATAATGTCATTAAGTAAACAGGAATTTCCTTAAATGTGCATAGTAACGAAAAAAAGAAAAAAAAAAAAGGACGCCAGATTCTGGATGCTTAGTTTATGAATGAATCCATTCTAAAGGTAAAATCTAGAAATATATTTCTTACTCTTTCTACCATTATAAAGGAGAAAATTCTTCTTCTCATTTAAACTATTCTTAATGATGGTGCAATGTGGCACCATTTGTTCTCGATAAGTCACATCAATCATTCAATTTCCGATCCGTTCCTCCCGGTTAAAAATCAATTTCAACTTCATTAATATTACTTCTAAGTTGCAAAAAAAAAAA
>NW_018108206.1:94259-101027 GCF_000183805.2 Loa loa
AAAAAGCTCGTTAACAGCACTTTTCTTTTTCTTTTTTTTTTTTTGAAATTCATCTTTATGAAAGTTATGTCTGCAAATATTGAAAAGTTTTGCTAATAGCTGTAAATATTAAACTTTTTTTGTTGATAAATCTTCTCGAAATTTCAAAATTTTATGAGCAGCATTTTTTTCCTTTTTGCATTGAAGAAATATGTCCGGAAGAATTATTTTAGGTTTTCTTTTTTTCGTCAGGTAAAAGAAAAAGTTTAATTGTCTTTTTTTTTTGCAAATGGAATTAGTTTTGAAATTTAAAGGGATCAAATATAACTTTTCTTTTCATCACTTCTCGATTTTTTAGCAAAATTTTCTTTCAACAATATTCTATCCTGCTTATTTCAATCATGCTGATGAAAAATATCATGCATTTTCATTACTGTATGTTTATGTGTTCAGATGGGTAATTTTAAAGGATAATGAAAAATATCGAATAAAAATTTTGATTTTATCGAATTAAAATTCACTATTTTATAAAATTTAATTTGTAAAATTTAATTTAATAAAACTATAATAATTTTTATCACCAAAAAGAAATGCATTAATATCAGTTTTCATCATATGCATTAATATCAGTTTTCATCATTTGCATGTTTTTTCGTTGCTTAATACTTTCAATTTATTCATACCTTAAAGTAGAACGAAAATTTTATCATTTTACCATTTTATTATTTTATTATTTACACCTATTTACATTTATTGTCATACAAAAACCTCGAAAGATTGCAATTTAACAATTAGTGATTATCATTTTCTATTCAAGTCTTATCATTAAATTGATAACTTAGCTTAAGCATTGATTGGAAATTTTTAGCTTTTTTTTAAGTTAATTATAAAAATTACAATTAACGTTAAACAGATGAAAATAAAATTGTTATCGATAAAAACATGTTAAATGTTAATTAATTTAAAAAACAAAATAAACTCTCACTTATTCTAACTTACATGCTTTGAATACTTTAATTATTGGTTTAAAATATAATTAAATTTAGAAATGATAATCTATTAACAGTATTGATTTTTAGCCTATTTCATTTGTTCCAATTATATTGGTCACTCTTAAATTCTCTCTACCATTTCACTCCCGTTCATTAATTGAGAGCTTTCAATTTCAATTGCTTTTAGATTACAACTTAACTTCTCACATACTTGTTAATGACTATGCAAAAAAAAAAATCATTTAATTTTTTGTCAAACTTTAAAATATTTCGATGCAATTTACAAAAAAGGAATAAAAGTGATTTTAGTTACAAAACAAATTAATCAATTGTTTGCTAGAAAAGGCTAGTTTAAAATTCCAATAGCAACAAATTAAGTTATATTCTTATCAGTTATTTTATCAAATCACGAACATACATCAAAATACTTGGATGACGTATATTGACATATTAGAAAGTTGGAGGCAATGATGATAAGAGGAAGGATAAGGATATTAAATGAATAAAATTAATCATATATGCGAAATTAAACAAAATAGCAAGCAATAAGCAACATTTGAAGTGAATTAAACTTGTGAAATGAATGTTGGATAGATATGAATTGATGAGAAACTTTCATTTTGGCACTTTTGATTTGCTTAAATTTTAACACTTTTGGACTAATTTCGTTCGGTCATTTTTAGCGTACTTTCATTTTAGCAATAGATTTTGATACTTTGTTTAATATAAATAAGATGTTGTGATTTCGAAGAAATTAAAAAATTGACAACTTTTAATTTCTACAAAACATTAAATGTTCATAATTAAGCATACAGAAAATTGTTAAAATAATTGAATTTAAATTAAATAAGAAGAAAAATCACTTAATCAAATGCAAATTAAATTCATGTGATTAAATTTTACGAGTAATTTTGATGACGTCGATTGTGGAAAACTTTTCACGTAAATATAGGATATGATAATTGTAATGTTTGTCAAATATTTTCCATAAAATAAAATTGCAATTTTAATGAAATGAATTTTCATTTGCCCACACTCAGTTCAAATTTTTTCTTTTTTTTTTCGAATGAATGTGATAGTGGAAAAAAAAAGACTCAGTGAAAGGATAATTGTCGTGTTGAGCAAGAATTGAGCAAAATAACTCAATTTATCCTTTCATGGAACAACGATCATCGTAAAGTTTGTAATTTTTATCGTAATTAATTGAACTTAAAATGTCCAATGAAATATTTGACATCACTTTAACCTTTTCCTCATTTTTATTTTCGAGTAAATTTTCAAATTTTTTAATCCTTCGCCATTTGATAGCATTAAAATTGTTAAATTTATGTTCTTTTAAGCAAACAATTGATGATGTAATGATCGGACCAAAAGTACTTTTATATATACTGTTTGTCCACTTATGTTGACCTCTTTCATCCTTGTCTTGTCAATTTATTGAAAAGATCAAAAGTCAAATATATCCTCTATTGAGAGGATCAGTAATGTCTTCTATGTATTACACTTTAAAAAGTGGATTTATTTGTTTATCTATTTGAAAGCATTCGTTGTGTTTTTCTTTTTGTGTTCAGTAACCGCTACTATACTAAGTGCTGTCCACTAAATGTCCACTAATCAAATATTATCATCAGATTTCATGTCCTTACCATTCCTATTGAGAAAATTGACGAAGAAAAATTGAAATCAAAATTTTTTTTCGTATCTTCTATTCCATCCTATCCTATCTAACTCCGTCAATAATATCAATGATTAATTACATTAATTAATCATTAACACTATCGTCTGATAATTTCACATAGTAATTTAGTGATTTTTATTGCTATATATAAAATTTGAAACAGCAAACAATGTCATTAAAATGTCCATACATTGTCTTGAGCTCAAATAACACTTTTAATAATGTGATGGAAGGAGGTCATTATAAATGGCTAATTTTTTTTTTTTTTTTTAGCCCAAACAAAATTAATTAGTTTATTTGATATTGTTATTGATCAAAAATCATTTCCTAAATGAGCTTATTAATTGTAAATATATGCTATCATTACAATGAATAATTAATTTGGATAAAAGATTTTACTAGCTAATGATAATGATGATGGTGATGATAATGATGATGATGATGATGATAATTATAAGAAATTGTTATACGTTTATGGATAACTCTTAGCTCATTTTCCATAAAACTATTTCGATCATTTTCTTTTATGCAATATAATTAATTAAATGCACATATGTATTTATTTCTATTTATACCTGTTTATTCATATCATATCTAAATTTATATTTTATTTAGCATCATAGTATGTCATGGTATTTTGAAGTAAATAATCTTCTCGAATAAAATCTGAAATTATAACTCTTCCTTTACTTTTTTCATTTTTCGAATTTTCTTCTTCAAATACTTCCATTATTTTCGGAAACATTCTAATATTTTACCTTATATTTTTATCTTTTCTTGAAATTTTCTTTCCATTTAATTAATTTTGTTCTTTGTACTTTCCTTTCCTTTTCTTAAATAATAATTTGGAAATTTCTAGTTAGTGCAAAAATTGAAATTTTTTCAATGAGGAAAAAAATTTTTAGATTATAATTAGTCGCCAATAATTTGATGCTTTATTTGCAATGTTTTTATTATAAAAGCAAAATATTTTGAAATTTTCGGAAAAAAAATGATATTCAAAAAACTTTCATTTTTTATTTAAAAGAAACTTGCTACTTTTTAATTCATGATTTTTAATAAAAAAAAAATTGACCACATTAAATGACATATGAAGTGGAAAAACATGATCCCAACAAGTATTCCTGAAACTTTTCAACTTTTAAATTATCAAATTTTTTTCAAGAAAAACTAAACGAATCCAATAAATGGAAAAGGAAAAGAAAAATTCTGATTTGAAGTAGCTTTTTCAGAATCGTTTCAACGAAAAGTAAATTCTCAAAGAAAAGATGCCATCCTTCTTAATAGCTTGTCAAAAAAGCATTCATCAATTGCTAAATAACGAATATGGAAGATATAGATGATATGAGGAGAAAAAGGCCTGTTGAAAAGTTAGAAATATCTAAAAATCTTTTAAATGACTTTCAAAATCAAAAGCATTTCATTGGTATTCTTTTTTAAAGGTCATTTTGTGGAAGTAACCTTCCAATTATTGACCTTTCAACCTTTCATTTGAGTCAATTAGTCCTAAATAAAAAATCATTAATCTGCTTGTTTTTCGAATATTCTGATAAGGAATGAAAAAAAGGTCTGCAATGCTAGTTAGTTAGTGTATAGTTTAGATTGAAAGAATAGAAGAAGAGATATCATTTTAGACTTTTGGAGACATTAAATTTAGCTGTACATTTTGTTACTGACAAATATTATCCAGGTTGGATTCATTCTCATAACATGTTTGCCAGTTCACATTCTTAGTAATGGAAAAATGATCATGCCTAATCAATTGTCCACAAAACAATAATGTTACTATATTATCCATATGGTTGAGTATGAACCGGTTAAATTACTTAAATTGTAATTTTTTCCGTTTCATTGGTAGCTACCGGAAAATATGTCCCGTCATTTGTCATCATTATACAATCAACTTCTTATCAATTCTCATGTAGCTACAAGTCTTTTCGAAATTTTGCGGAGATTCTGAAAAGTCACTCATAATGATTATAAGTATTAAACTACCACAGGATAGCTAATCTTAAGCTTATGGCGACAAAAAAAAAGTTGGAAAGATGACATTTTAGCTAGGAGTGAGAAACACTGCATTACTCATTAATTCATTGACTCAAACTGTCATCCAAATGTTTGCTATGACAGCTAATTTAATGGTCTCAATCTCACCAATATGGCACCCTTTTACCACACACACAAAAAAAAAAAGAACTAGCATGGACTCTTGGCTTGATTTTTTGTCTCCTTGTCACCTATCTAATTTCCATTCCTTGAAGATCAAAGAGAGAGAGAGAGAGGTAGAAGAGGCCTTTAGCGTAGTGAACTAAACCTAAGCCTTTCATCATCATATCAATTTCTTTTTTCTTTTTTTTTTGAATAATAATATTTTAAGAAGACGTATTTATATGTATAATTATGTCTTAATTAGTAAACTGTGAAATCTTTAAGTCTTTTGGCTCTGCCTGAATAATTTACATAATTGATAAAAATAACTTAGACCAGATGACAAGAATAACCTAGACTAGTTGACATCTATTGTTCATTAGCTAAAACTATGGAAGTTAGTCAGAATTCAAAACAATTGACATAAATAATGTCGTGATGTTTGACGCATTTCTTCATGTTTATGTCATTGTGTGTTTGACACTGTTTAGCATAATGTCTATTCGTTTGTTGTGACGCGTTTTTATATCAACCAAAAGTGGTTTAAAATTTGCAGTCTTAGTTTGTCATCTGTCATCTTTCTTCAAAACAAATATACTACAAATACATGTTATTCTGATTTTTGAGCTACTTTCGCTTATAAAGATTCTCCAATAAACTCTTTAATTAACTTTAATCTCTCAAAGAACAAATTTTTTATTTTAACTTTTGAACTTTAGTACTTTACAACAATCATATTTTATTTTAAAACATTACATTACCTTCAATCATTCTAATGATCAAAGTAATTGGGGCAATTCATCGATCAATCAAAAAAGAAACTTCATCTTGAAATCATTCTACCAATTTATCATAGCAATTGATCGCTTCATTTAATTATGAATAGCCAATCAAAATGCGTAATATTACAAAATCCGATATTACAGTAAGATTTTCTTCAATCAAATCAATCATTTTTTTTTTTCAGCTCAATTAATGAATAAATGATGAAAGAGTTAATTATGAAGTTGCATTATTGAAATTACTGATTTGAATGAACAGAATTATTGAAATATCGAAATGTATATCTAGAATTTATGTACGATGATTGCAGGACGTTTACGTAACAGTTTACGTAATGATACAGTACAACAAGCTGGTTAGTAATTCATCTTTAATCTTTTGCTCATTTCATTTTTTTTTAAATGTCACATCAATGTTCTTTATTCAGCAAACTGATGTGACATTTAAACAAAAAGAAAGCTCAAATATCATCACACCTTTCAAACACCAATAATTTCAAGCATTTGATCTTTTTTAAATTAATCAATATATCATCGTTACAAAAGATCACATTAAAAAAAAGTTATAATTGCTAAAAAAGAAAAAAAAAAGGAAGAAAACTTGTCCTTTCACAATTTTTTAAGCACATAAAAAAAATTTTTGAAAAAAAAAGGGTTCAATTAAGACGTTTAAATCTGTTTAATTTAATGATAGATATGGATTGATTTTATCATTTAATGAAATTTGTCTAAATGAATTAAAACTTTATTAGTTGAGAAAAATTTTCAAATCTTATTTGTCAAAAAAATTTTGGCATTAACTTCGTTATATGACGATGGTTATCGTACTTATATAGAGAATGTAGGAAATTTCCAGATAAAATCAAAAAATGGATATCATCATCGAATCCTCTTAATCTTTGATCCCACTTAATCTTTGATCTTAATCTTCGATCTCTCTCTCTTTAAATTTAGGCTGATTACATAATACTTTTGTATTACTGTGTAGTAATAATTTTACTTTATATTTTATTTTTACATTAATAACAAAAAGTTGTTATTACCTGGACGGATTTATATGATTTATCCACATACATTTAGATTATTCCAATCCATTCCGGATTCTATTCATTCGTTTCAGGATTTATAAAAAGAAAAGTAGTAATTTTAAATTGTTCCTTCCCGTAATTTAGTAGTTTAGTAGTTTGTG
>NW_018108206.1:101758-108011 GCF_000183805.2 Loa loa
ATTCAAATCAATAATATTTGTTGATAAAATATGCCAATTAATAGATTCCTCAATTAATCACTGGTGATAAAAACATTTACCTATTTTGCAATATGCTAATTAATAGATTCCTCAATTAATCACTGGTGATAAAAACATTTACCTATTTTGCAATATGCTAATTAATAGATTCCTCAATTAATCACTGGTGATAAAAACATTTACCTATTTTGCAATATGCTAATTAATAGATTCCTCAATTAATCACTGGTGATAATATTTTGCAGTATCGTTGTCCAACATCTTTATTAGCTGAATTTTGTCGTGAAACACATGCAGCACGAGTGGAAAATTGTAATGGTTATTTATCTGATACAAGAGAATATTTTTTCGAACGTTCAGCAAAATTATTTGAGCCAATTTATGATTTTTTAATAACTGGACATTTTCATCGAACCAGTGATATCTGTTGTGAAAGACTTTTTACAGAATTAGATTTCTGGCGGATTGAAAAGTTAGTAAAATTTATTTTTACTTATTAGATTTTTTTTTTTTTTGTAAACATCAATAGTATTGGAATTTTCATTTTATTCTAAATTATGAGATTTTATATGTGATAATTTTAATTAATTTTTATATTAGTCAATATCAATCCAATGCTTATTGATTAGAAATGCTTAGGAATTTTGTAATGGCGAACACTTTTTTGCTAATACTTTTCTAAATTGCGATACAATAAAAATGAATAGCCAAAAGTAGTAAATGACCCAAACAACTGACCAGTGCATTTATGTGGAGTGACCAGTGCATTTATGGGGAATGATTTTGAGTTACTTTAATTAAAAATTAAATTACTTCCGCAGAAGCTTTTTTTTTCAGTCTACTTTCAATTAGAAGTAGTAATACCATCATTGTTTGATAAATAATAATACAATTTATTATTCAGGGATTTTTTTTGCTCCATGTTGTATGAAGATTGTTGAAAGTGAAGATGATGAATTACTGAATAAAACTTCCCTTGCATATGGTTGCAAAGATTCTCTTACTTATGGTTCGTTTATTAATGATTAAAGATCTCTTGGTATTTAATTATTTCCAAAAAAAAAACCTGAAATTATTTTAATAAAAATCAAAACGAGTATGATCCAAAATAAAATTCTCGAATAATTTGATATATTACTTGTCTAGTTTAATTAATTATTTAAATTTTTTGCTTCTCAAAATATAAGTAAATTTTGTGAAAATTAGACTAAAATTTTTGTAAACGCTAGCAAAAAAGTTAGCATAAAGCTTCAATAATTTCTCAATTTCATTAAAGATGATCAATTTGATGGAGTCTGTTGGAACTATCAACGACGTAAATTATGGCTTCTAATGGAAGATCCCGGGACAAGTACCGCAGCTAAGGTTATACGTTTTCTGTTCTATTTTAAACATACTCTGAAACAAATGAAAAAGTTATGCTATTTTTTTCTAGCTTCACTTTAATTGCCATTTTTATTTTCTTAAGCTTTAATCACGTTTTAATATTTTAGAAATTTGCATGCATCCCGAAATTGTTTTTAATTAAAATTACTTCCCACAGATCTTTTGAACCTTCAATTTCCGTAAGAAAACCAAACTTTCTGATAAATTCTCCATGATTAATGAAATAATATAAGCAAAGATTTGCTGTTCAACTGAATTCTAATTAATTAAAATTGAAGTTCAAGAATTAAAAATGAAATATGAATGCAAGAGATTGATGTAAATATATTATTTCATCATTATTTACACTTATAATGTTTCTAGATTTTTGCACTGATAAGCATAATGATGGTGATAGTATCAGTAACTGGTATGATACTTGGTTCAACACCAGAATGGCAAGGTACCATTAGTAATACAAGTTTAACAGGAGATAAAATTGATTTTCGATTTCATTCTACGTTGGAATTTGTTGAATTGGTATGTTATATGTATAATTTTTCGCAAATATATACTTATTTTAATAGCAAAATAATGAGTGAATAATTGTTTAAACCAAAAAAAAAACTAATGGAACTCATTTTGTTTGCCTGGCTAATAGCTTTAGTTTTACCGGAAAATAACTTCTACATGATAAGGATTCGGTAAAGTCACTGCTTGCAAAAGGAAATGATAAATCGAACCATGCATTGATAAATCGAATCATGCATTGATAAATCGAATCATGCATTGATAAATTCTACTACATTGAAGTTTCTAAAGTTGTGACTAACATTTTGATGACAAATTTTGTTCACCAAAAATGTCACATAAGAAAAAAAAACTTGAGCAATCTTCTTGTCTAATTCATTAACGGATAGCTATAAAATTAATGTCTAATTGAAATTTTAATTATAATTACAATTTTAAATTTATTTTCAGACTTGTATAATATGGTTTACATTTGAATATTTTGCTCGATTTATTGTTTGTACAAGAAAAGGAAAATTTTTATTAGAACCATTGAATATCATTGATAGTTTAACAATCATACCCTTTTATGTGGAAATTTTACTTTCAATTTGTGGTAATACTTTGACTTTTTCAATCTTAAATTTACAAATTTTAATAGTAAAAAATATTTAAAATTAGAAAATTTCAAATATTTCTACTTCCTACAACTGTCATTGTTTTTTTTATCAAGATTATTTGGTAATTTTTATGATATATGGCTTATTACTGGTGGCAATGTCATATTCTGGATACGGTACATGCAGCACTTCAAAAAAAAAATCTTGAAGTATTATCCAATCATATTGTTTTATTTAATTTATTTGTTCCACTAAATTAGTGATTTAAGTTCTTTTTCTTCACCAAAAACCATTTTGGCTTTTTTTTTAACTTTCAAAGTACAAAAATAATAAATCCTTTTAATTTGAAAAAAAAAGACTTTCAATCAAAAGTTTTAACGAATTTGTTAAACTTACATTGATTCATTTTAATATAAAAAAGCAAAGGCTTAAATTTTTAATTTTAATATAAAAAAGCAAAGACCTAAATTTTTAATAATTTTTGCAATTTAAATTTTATTATTGCAAGCCATTAATTGAGAACCATTACCCTAAAAATTTTTGAGTAAAATAAATTAAACTAAAGAATTTACTAGATGAAATGTTCTGAACTAATTCTTTCTAGTTTGAACAAAAACATTCTGGAATTTGTTTATTAATATAGGAAATTTTACGGAAGAAAAATTTATATATAACTAATAGTAATATTGAAATAATCAATTAATTTTAATTATATTCTAGTAATCGTATCATTCAGTTAGAATCCTAAGGTTTATGACAATAATATTAATTTATTGATAGTGCTGATAATAGGGACAATGATATGCATGATGTGATATTATGATTAGGAATAATTTTAATTTACAACAACACATTACTATCATATCCATCTTACTGTATCAGTCTGTTGTAAACATACTAATAAGTATAGAAATTTTCACTAATTCAACTAATAAAATAATCTCGGTACAGTACAATACTTATACAGTAATTCCGTGAAATCGCATAATGATATAACATAAGCAAGTGTAGTGCATAAGTATAGCAATATTGATTGGAACTATCAAAGCAATGGAATAAACTTTTTGTCCGAAACATCTTTTGTAAGCTTAAGTTCATTCTATATTGAAGAAAAAAGAAAAAATAATCACTTCATTTCTGAATATTTGAAAAGACTGTCAATGATACCACAAAGTGTGTCAAAATTCCGCCTTTGTTTTTTTNTTTTTTTTTAATTTCTCGAATTATTTTATTTTTTGCGCATATATTTTGATTTTTTTGCCGCCTCCCCTCATTGTTGTTGATCATTCTGAGAATCAATTAATTATTTAATCGGAAATTATTCTATAAAATAATTAAATTAATCTTCTTATTATTGGCTGATAACAAATATTAACCATCAATGATTGTTGATAAATAAAACATTGACCAATGATTGCTAATAACAAACACTTACCAAAATGAGGTATGTTTTGTTGTAATATTTTAACTTTGATCAAAAGAAAAAAAAATAGACACAAAGTTAATTAGGAATACTGTAAGATTCATTCGAAGAATAAAGTAATTGAATTAAATAAGTATAGATATATTTTTAATTAAAATTATTCATTTATCTGATCATTTGTTGGTTAGTCAATAATCTTTAAATTATTGAAGAAGTTTGGTTAAATTATCCTCTTACTTAGCCCTTTTATTTTGTGTTTATATATATATATTATGTTATAGATTTTTCAGGTATTACTGTAATGAATTAATTGTTTTAATTTTATGATATGAAAAAATTTTGTCAATATTTAAATTCAAAAATTAATTATTTTGAGAATTTTTGTATACCTATCAATGTCTTCACAAAATTTGAAATATTTTAATCTAATTTTTTTTTTCAATTTTTATGACATCATGATATATCGTCTCACCTCTTTTTTAACGACTGCTATTTCGCTAATCATTTCCTAATCTCTCAGATCTCTTCCTTACCTTATAATCGTTTTTAAATTTAAAATAACATTTTATTACTTTTTCACTCATCAATATATTCCAAAATAACATCAGTATTATTTGATTAACATAACGCTTCCCTAATGAACCGGTATTCCGGTTTGTATGCATCTGAAACAGCATGACCTGATTCTTTCTGATCAAACTGATTCAGACGAATACGAACGTATGCAATTGAAATGATTCATTATAATCTCTCCAAAATGCAATTCTGTCATATGACATTTTCTTTCCTCACTGTTTGTTTTAATTGCTTTCCTAATGAACCTAATGTTTCCCATCTAACCAGAGACATTTGCGCACCTCTCTAAAAGTTTTCATTTTTTCTGTTTGACTTTTAAAACATCCTTCTTCCATACCATTTCCTTTATCTTGTGCAGTGGTACTTCTTATAAGAAGTTAAAAGTTGAACTAGTATATTTAATAATTTCATCTCTAAATTTTCTTCTATATTCTAATTTTTGATAATTTCGGAATCTTTGGTTTATTATTAAACCGAAAATTCATTTGATTTAATAAATGAGGTCATAAATATATCTTTGATAAATGAGCCAAGGAAAGCAAAGATTAACAACAGCCAAGAGAAACTCTCTTCCGTTTTAAACATATCTATGAAAAGCAGTATAATTCTCTTCAGTAATTGCATGAGATGATAAGGGCTAAATTATTACTACAATTTTATTTAGGCTTTGGAGCACATAAATTTGGTGATTTTCGTGGCCTAGCAACGGTTATGCGTGTGGTACGTATAATGCGAGTAGCACGAATATTCAAACTTGCACGTTACTCCAGTGGCCTGAAATCATTTGGCATTACTGTTAAGACCAGGTAAGTGAATATTTGAAGTAGGAAATTCATCTTATCTTTATCATCAACATCATCATCATCAATCATCATCATCATCATCATCGTCGTCATCATCATCATCATCATCGATCATCATAATGCAACAATCATGATAATGATGATAATGATAAAATAAATTTCCAAATATTTAAATACATGAAATCTATTAATTTTCTATTTTTTAATTACATCAAAATTTTTGCAGTCTTCCGGAACTATCAATGCTTATATTATTTTTACTGACAACAGTAATCTTCTTTTCAACGTTAATGTATTTTGCTGAACGTGATGAACCAAACACAAAATTTAAATCAATTCCACATGCTGGATGGTGGTAATATTTTTATTATTGAATTTTTTGAATTAGCTTTTTCTTCAAAACTTAATTAGAATTATTTAATTAAAACACAATATTGTTGATCAAACATTATGATATAATCAATCAATCAGTTAATCAAATATTTGCACTTAAATGAAATCAATAATTATAGTTGTTAATGAAGATTCATGATGAATTCTGTTTAATCTAATTTGATAATTTAATTTCACTAATTAAAAACTTCTTAATTAAATTTTTTTTTTCTTAAAATATTTTCTTCACTGCTATTCGAATTCATTCATATATTGTAATGATGTGATTAGTTTCGATGATCGAATCATTAAACGCTAATATAAAATAATGGATTGCATAATAAATCATGAAATGATTTTAATTATAATTTTTAGGTGTATCGTTACGATGACAACTGTTGGTTATGGTGATTATTGTCCAGAAACATTGTGTAATTTTTATTTTTTGTAAACAATTTTATCTATTTCATAATGCTTTTTTTTCTTTCAATAAGAAATTTTAAAATTTTTATAAAACAAAAGAAAAATTTATTTAAACTTTTTCCTATTTTCCTTTTTTTTTT
>NW_018108206.1:108488-122735 GCF_000183805.2 Loa loa
CCTTTTTTTTTTTTTCAGTTGGTAAATTGATTGCTAGTTGTGCTAGCATATCCGGTGTATTGGTATTAGCATTTCCAATAACAATGATTGTCGAAAATTTCTCACGTAATTATGATAGTGAAAGGCAATATTTCAAACGAATACAACGTCAACGACGAATGGCTAAAACTTATGATTGAATAAAATTCAATAATTTATATGAAATTTTTATTTGCTAATCATAAAATGAATATAATTTATTCATAAGACTTCGCCTATCTAGGAATTTTAAATATAAGCATATTTACTCGAAATAAATGACCATAAATTTATTTGTCAATGGATGAAATGTGTAAGATATGTGACCTGAGAAGCGGTCACTAACATAATTTTCAACGGATCTATTTGATATCATAATGTGTAAAACATGAAACTTAAAGCAATAGGGATTGTGTACGATTTAATTATTTTGGCGGATTATTTGAGGCAAAAAAAATTTCAAAAATGACTTTATAATTTAGATTTGAATATTTGACAAATTTTGCCGGATAAAATTGTAGTTATTGTAAATTTTCAACAAATATTTCGAATGTTTTTCTTTTTTTTTACATTATTAATAATATTTAAAATGATTGATTTAATATCATTCTATTTTGTCATTCATTCATTTATTTGTTTGCTCTTTGAATTTAACAAATGAGCCAATTTATCAATGAAATTTTTAAACTAACTTCTGTTACTTCTCACACTTTTAATATTCATTCATGATTTCATGAACCTTTTTGATAATATCACAAATTGCTGATTTGATTTATGATAGTTTTTTTACAGGATATACTTGGTGAAGCAGAAAAAATTCACATCTATTATATTTATTTGCGCAGATGTCTGATTAACTATTTATGATTAAAGTTGATGGAGGTTGTTACTTTAATTTAGTTGATTCATATAAATGTCTTCATGTACACTTAATTTGATTAATTAAAATAATTTTAAAAAAAAATGTTATTAAGATGAATATATGTGAAGATATTTACGATCGCTACCTTGTCTTTTCATGTAAATAAAAAAAAATGTTCGTTTAGTTTACTATTCATTGAAATTTCAATTCGTTATATCATCTAATAGCATAGTATGACACAGTTTGAAAGCTTTCAAGTTTACTTCTTATTTTCTTCAAACTGCTAGCATTTGTTGGTAATTTAACAAGTTAGTAGTGACAATATGATAATAATCAATGTTAAATTATCAGGAATAATTTCTGATCATTGATAGCAGCAGAGAAAAATTATAATTAGATTTGTATATGCTAATTAGATTTGCATAATTTGTTCGTTACATAAATTAAATATCACTTTTGTTAACATAAAATACAAATTTTATCAAAAATTGATCATTTGAAATGAGTAAAATGAGATCAAAAATGAATTAAAAATTGATAAAGATAACAAAAATTTTAAAATACATCAATATAATCGTAACATGCAGTATATATTTCTAATAATGTTTTTAAATCCCTCTTGAGTTGCACTGAAAATCGACAGTATTGGAGAATGCTATATTATCATTATTATAATGTGGAATGAAGTTGTGCTAATTAATTTGATGATTCATTATCATCAAGCACTTGAAGCAATTTTTACAATGCATAAAAGCATTGCTAAAGCTTGCTGTATGATGATACCTGCTGTAAAATAGCCTGCTAAAATTAGATTATACTCCAAATGTTGCCAAACAGCTGTCGCACAGGTGAGCTGAAATTTAACAAATAAAGAAGTAGCAGTATCTTCGAAAAGAGTTACTGTTACTTTTGCCAAATCAATTATCACTTATCAATATTTGAAGAACTTCTCTAATTCTTATCTGTTTATAAGAAACTTTACAAAGCAACTTGCCAAAAGGAATGCTTACAGATAAACTTTTCTTTGCTGTCATAATTAACCAAGAACTGACAATCTCATATTGGGATTATGATAATGTAGTATCATTTCGCTATCAAATCAAAAAAAGAAAAAAAACAAGGAAAATTAATAATTTAAAAATTCTGCCCAAGCCTTACAAACTTATTTTACAAACTTTAATTGATAATGGCTGTTCTTTTATGTTACCAATTATCATAATATATTATCAAATATATTTCGTCAATTATTATATTATCAATTGTCATTTTATATATATATATACACGTATAATTTTTGTATTATCAAAACCAATCTCTACTTGGTAATGCAAGATAGCATTCAGTCTAAAGTCGCCTTAAGCCTTCTATTGTCACAACTTTCTTTGTTTATAATGAGAATTAAATGATTGGAATTTATACCTTATTTTCTAACTTACTTTATCTAATGATTATTTATACCCTAACTTCTTATTGCTTGTACATCTAACTTTTATAAGTGAACATGTGTCATTTTATTTCTAAACAAATCTCATTCATTTAACAATTGCTATAATTTACCTGATTGACTGTCATACATGTTGTTGAGTGATTATTTCTCGTACTATAGCATTTATACTGAAAAACAACATTTCTTTTTTTCGAATTATTTTAATCGGCTGCAATAGATTTCCAATATTACGATCTTTCAAATTGCCAATTCTTGCACAAATTCGAATTCAACAAAGAATTGCTATCACTTTGCTGCTCCTCCTACTATTTGTTTTCTGATTTATCACAAGTATCAAACCCTTGATGTAATGGTATTCATGTCATCCAGCAAACCATCCAATTGATCGGCTAAATTGACATAACGAGTTGTTGTTTCTTCGATCTGTATAATTTTATAAGATTTAATTTAAATCCTGAAAATCTCTTTCACTTCCCTCAATTATCAACAGATTGTCGAAAATGTGAATGCTTTCGATTTCATAATTAAAGTACTTTCCTTTAAAAGTCTTTCCTATCCATTAAAATTCTTTAATGAAAGCTGTAATAAAAGAAATAATTCCAGGTAGTTCATTCACAGATTTTTCATTTATTTCAAGATTCCCTTTAATCTGTTGAAATCAAAATCATTGTATATTTAAACTGATATTAAACATACCGTTGGTTTGTAAAGAAAGATGAAAAGTGCAATTGCTAATTCAATAGCCATTAGCATCACAGAGGTTATTAAATTCAAAATAAGTGTTACGCGACTTATAAAAATTGCTCCACAAACGCCAAGTAAGCCAATTAAAGAGGCTGCAATCCCACAACCACAAATTACCCAAAATGATATCGTCAACTGCAATTATTGGATAAGTTCATCTACAATTACACAAATCGTATATTTCTGAAAAACATTGCTCTTTTCCCAATAAACAATCAATTATTTTTCTGTGGATATACCTGATCTATTGATAAAAGTTTTGATTAAAAACGATTCAACAGAATGCATTGAAAACCCATTGCATATTTCAGGTGCATTTTCCAAACAGTACAATCTTTTTTAAAATAAGAAACTTAGTAAAGGTAACAGTACTAGAAGGAAAGTAAGATTAAAACTAAGTCGCATCTTCCCAGCAATCCTAATTTTAATGATACTTTTGATGTTTGTTTACCATAGGGAATGTTTCAAAAATAAATCATCCATTTTTATCTATATAATTTGCTAAACTTACACCAAAACGAATTTGATCTTTCACTTCATCCATTTCTGCATTATTATTATTAATCCGGAGAATATTCTTTCGCATCATTTCTTCAAATGCTGGATCTAATCGAAGCCATAAACTTAATCCGATTACGATAAGACCAACAGCCTAAAAAACAATTTATCACAATTATCATCTAGTTATCACCAGGTGAAATGTTTTATTTACATCAAAAGAATTTGAATTAGAAATGAATTGGATGATAAAAAAGTAAAGATGAGAAGAAAAACCAAAGCACTTACCAAATATATGAATGTTAGTATTGTAAGGATACCACTGATTAAAACTTCGCATACACCTCTTTCGCTCATACTCCCTTGTAAATGAAGTTTTTTTCCAATTAAAATTTAATGTTTAAAATTCAATGATTTGCTGATCCACATTGATGTGTCATGTCTAAAAGCTTTTTCCATACTTCGACATTAGTTTTCAGCTGTTACATTATCTATCATGATTAACTTATCGACTGTTATCGTATATAAGGTAAGTTACAGATGTAAATCACATATAGTTAGGATTCTATGCCACTTTCTGTACTGTTTGATGCTCCAGTCAAATCCAAAGAGTTGAAATTTCGACACAATTTCTTCATGCAATAGTTTTAAAGCAATTTTTCAAAACTAATTTTCAAAAGTAATTTTTAAAGCATTAACCTACAAATTAATTATTCAGCACAGCATACCCATTATCCACACATTTCTTTTGCATGAATTCAATATTGCTTTACTTTCAATTTCACTTATCCAAAAAATCATCTGCTTGGAACAAATCTGAACTTCTTACATCGATCAAAATTTCTTTCTCAGATACACCGATACATAACAGCACACGTTGCTTATGAAAGAGATGATGAATCGTAAAACCTCACTCCGTATTTCCTCTATCTTTTATAGATTCCTTGATTGTTTCGATGAAGACAAACAGATAACAGTGAATTCTAATTGACAGTAATGAATACAATCTTATCTATAGTACTACTAACCAAAACTATTGTCAACTGTGCTATTAATTTCAACGAATTGAAGGATATCATCTATTCACCTCTAACATTAAAATTATAACATCTATAAATTTTAAAAGAATTGCTGCTATGAGCACAAAACATTATATGTATTCTGCTTGGATGAAAAAAATTCGGTTAGAAATTTTAAAAAAGAAAATTTATACAATGCTTTAATACATAGCTTTCTTTCAATTAACCAAAACTATATCACGATATGGAAGCATTATCAACAGTGATAATTGGTTGTAAAACATATCCATTACGATCTAGCCGTTGTCGAAGTTCATCAACAGCTTTGGTTGACGATGATATTGATGATAAAATCGATGATGTGGAGGAAGATGAAGCTATGCCATTGTTTGAATTTGAAAATGTGCTAGCAGTAGAATGTTGTGTTGACTCTGAAATATGAAATAAAATACTATTACAAGTTAGAGATATTATTCAGGAAAAATTATTGCAGATTTCAAAGAATTTGTCCACTAATTAATTCGTATCTATGGCAATGCTGTTAAGTTGTGCAGTGTGTAATTCTTACTCAATTCCTCCCATATTTTGAACACTGATGAAAATTTCTCATAGTAGAATTTAATGCTTTTCATAAATCATTCCAAGAGAACTGATAATAACTCTAAACAGGCAGTGAAACATAAACAATGGTGATCAACAAATATAGTTAATCACTACTATCCAAAAAAATCAGAAGATGAGAAAATTTAGTGGAATTCATTCTAATAGATGCAGTGATGATATTAATGAAATTAAAATTACTGATGCTGATGAAAATATCTGAGTAAAAAGAAGAAAGAAGAATAACACAATCGTTGGATAATGATAACTATTGAAATAATGAAATTTTAAAAATATATCTGTTGCTAAAATAGCTGGAGGGATGATTTTTTGGACGAATGAAAAACTAAATTACAATAGGATTATGACAGATACAAGGCTATTGAAACTATCAATACTATTAAGTAAAAAAAAGAAAAAAATAAGCAAGCTATTACTATCAAGTAAATCACTATCAAGTAAATCATATCAATGCTGAATGGATTTAAAACTATCGAGAATTTCATTACATATTCGTATGTATCTCGAAATTTTGCGGCAAGTCGGTCAGTCCATCGAAATGGTTCACTTTAATTCGCTTAAAATCTGAAAATGTATCTGAAAAAAACTTTTCCAAGTCGAGGCTTTCAATACAAACAATATATTATGGGATAGACTTCTATAGTTATACTTTTCGGTTTAGCTTACTCCATCACTCCCCTCTCTCCCTACTATATTATTTATGATGATAACAACGAAAATGATAAGGGTGAGCAATAGATGATAATTTCGAAAAGTAATAAATGTAGTAGTTTCTTCATATTTTGCTTGCTGATAGTTTACAACAGCTGTAGAAGAAAAGAAAATTAACCGTAGTGAAGTTCTAAGTCTTAGGTTTCTAAGAAGCAAAAAATAATTTCATGCTTAGGACTTTTTATTTGCATATCGTTTCTGGTAATATTTACTATTATGAATATCAACAAAGTTTGGAAAAGTATTGAAAGATACAACGACCAGTACTTCTGAATGATATTTGTTCCAACAATGAAAGAAAAACAACTGTTCAGTACTTCCAAACCAAACAGTCGTGAAGGCCAATTTTATTTTTGAATTTAAATAATATTCAGACTTCTAAAATGAAGATTGAATTTATATCAACATTGACTACGAAATTATAAAAATCGAATTAAAGTAGATGATGAAATTCAACTAGAAGGAGATATAGCAAGTTGGATGAACGGTCAATAGAAGGGTATTAGGATAAATAATAATTGATATCAGTTAAGCTATATAATTTTGCAAAATTTAAAAAGTATAAACTGGTACCAATAGCATACTTTATGAAAGCTTCTGGTTCAGTTACAATTAGGGAGTTCCCTGAAGAGCTTTCCGTGCAATATCATGAACTCCAAATCTTGATATAGTCAGCGGACCATTAAAAATTCCATTTTCAAATTTAAGACTCACCTTGTGGTATTCCTTTACGTTCCCAATGATTCTTGAGTTTCGAAACAGATAACAATCCGCAATCTGTTGTACCATTACTGGGAGATACTCCATTAGGTGGTTTAACTGGTGACGCATACTTTTCGATGTTTGGTAAAATATCCGCAAAAGCGGGTCTAGATTTTGGGTCATGATGCCATGCTGATGTTATCATATACAAAATATGCGCCGGGAATTGAACAGTTGGATGTGGAGGTAAGGGTGGACGACCTGAAACTCAGACTTAAAAGTAAAATACCTACAAAGTAAATTCTTAGCCAAACTGCTCTACATTGATGCTTTTCAATGACTAATTTCTTTGAGTTCGTTTTTTTCAGTGGTAGTACGGAATGCTTTATCTGTCGCGACATTACTAGAATCGTGCAAATATTGGCACTTCAAACTGTGTAATTATTCACAAAATATTAATTGAAATCATTGATAAGATTTCGAGACATGAAGCTGAAGTTAACATTTCAATATGTTATTACGAATCTGATGTAAATTAAGATCCAAAACCTCGTTTATAAGCCATCTCAGCTGCAGCAGCAGCAGGTTTCAAGTGAGCGAACGGTAGTTCTGCAGCATGAAGCTCCCAAATGCACAAAGCATAACTGAATACATCGGCTTTTCGATCATACCGGCCACATTGAGTGAAAATTTCAGGTGCCATCCAGCGAAGATTCTATAAGGTACTACTAACAGGGAAAGAGAAATTTTTAAATTCATCTTTATAAGCATCATGGATAGATAAAATACATGTGGGAAGGCCAAAAATCTTTCTATCAAAATTATGAAAAAAAATCCAACCTCATAATATCTACGAATGATGCAAAAATTCACAGTAATTTGACCTTCTTGTGTTTTTCTTTGGTTTATTGACCTCAGTTGATCCTATAAATTTTCCAATTTCAATTTCAAACAATTTTTTCAAACATGACTAACTCCCGGTTGTTTGGTCATATTTTCATCGTCGTATTGTGCCATAAAGCGTGATTCACCAAAATCCGCTACCACAGCGTGGCCATCCTCATGAAGAAGAATATTATGAGAATTGAGATCTCGATGGATCACCGGTCGTTTAGCCAGCTCATGCAGGTATCGCATTCCACGTGCAACATCAATCCCTATATTTAGACGCAAAGCCATTTCCAGAACCCTTTAATAAGTTTTTTATGTTAGTTATACTTTCCCAATGCAAGTATAGATAGTTCTATAGCAAAGACTGATTTTTTTCCGTAGAATTGTATAACATCATTGTTTTTTAACATTTCCATTGTTTAAAGTAAATTTTCATTGTTTTTATTTTTTCATTGTTTTTAGTAAATTTTCATTGTTTTTCATCTCAAATTTTCAGTCCTCTAGAAATTCAAACAGTTTGCACCTAACATACTGAAAACTTACCGTTTCTGTTCATGTAGTAAGGAAAATAAGGATCCATTAACAAGAAATTCTGTGATTATTGCAAATTGCTGCAAAAAATCATATGTTTACGAATAATAAACTCGGAAATATGCGGTTTTTCAGAAGGAATCCAGAAGTTTTCGTTGAAGGGTGGAAAACAGAAGCAGAAAAAAAGCCGGATGTGAATAGAAAGGAAGGATATTTGTAAACAGTAATCATTGTAAAGATATATGTGAAAAAGAATTTTTTCAACTTCCGATCCTGATAGCTCCCTCGTGTTATATCTACTTAGTTCTAATTTCGAAACGGAAAGTTTCAGTTTCACCTAAAGATAATTAAAATAAACATACGCTTGGGTCATCCAAGCATGCACCAACAAAATTAATCACATTCGGATGTTGGAGTTTACTCAGAATTGATACTTCGCGACAGAACATATCAACTTCACTCTTGGAACCAAATGCCACTGCACGATATCTGTAGTGCGGTTTTTTTTTTCATTTTAGAATTCAATAACTTGATTACCCAGCCAAAAACAAAAATACATAGTAACCTGCCTTTTGATGGCTACTATTTTGCCGCGGTACGTACCCTTGTAAACTTTCCCGAATGAACCACTACCGATAGCTTCCTGAAATAAATTTTGCAACAAAGTTTTTTTTTCGCAAAATTTCAAATATTTTCGCAAATATTTCGCAAACTTTAATATTTCTACTAGTAATTCCCTTCTCAAAACAATGAGATGGAAAGTAGAGGTACCTGAAAATCGACGTCTGTTAACGAAAGATGAAACTGACTGCACAGTGAAGCTCTCAATTGCAATATTTCAGCTTTTTCTTTAGTCACTGAGCGCAAGCGACCAAGAGGACTGGGCAGTGGTGTATAACTGCTTTCGCCAGAACTGAAAATTAATTTTGATCACAAAATTATTGGAAACTTAACTGTGATATTAACGTGAAAACAAATTTCAATATTTGGCGTCAGAACTTTTCCCGATAACATGCTGTAATGTATTGCATAGTTTATTCAAGTGTAATTTTGAAAAATGGAAACTAAATCTTTTGTTCAGAAGTGCAAATACCTGTATTCTGAGCAAACATCAGAATCTGGACGTTTGTTTGCATAATGTTTGAGTAAGGCGACGATCTGATCGTGACCCTTTTCATATGCCCAAATAATAGGTGTTTGCTGTTGATCATCATTGAGGCTAGCAGATGAAATGGTTGAACTACCACCACCACCAACTGAACTACCGGATTCTTTGGATAACGCAAGCATCGTTTGAGCTACAGTTGACGATACTGGTGTGATGCCTAAAAGAAATCACGAATTATTACTATTTTTGTTATTACATTGTCAACACTACCGTTATCACTTTGTCTTAAAAAGTACTCTGCAAGTTTATGTCTGCGACTTTAATTTCACATATCATAACTCCAGGATAAAAATAAATTTTACGACATCGAATATGATTCTCACCGTATCTCTTGTTCTCAAAAAATAAGCAGCTGCAACAAATAAGCTTTTCCAAATAGCAGAACAGATGATTTCATACTATCCGATTAGAGAATAGAGCTAAATAAAACCATACAGAAAAAGAACTGAAACGGAAAAAATTAATCCTGGAAAAACTGAAACTTGCCACTTAATGTTCCGCTTGGTAAGAGCGAATAATCAACAGCTCGAGCAGTCAATGACTGATCTGCACCATTATCCAAAAGAAATTGTACAAATCGTAAATGCCCATGATAACATGCGCTGTGCAGGGCTAGAATTTTGAAATATCATTTTTGGAAAACGTAAGAAAAACTGACAATATCAGCTTAGAAGCCCGATTCTTATCCAATAAATGGATCAGGTCCTGAGACGAACTTCCAAATATAAGTTTTTTTAATCGTAGCAATGACGATATTTACACTTTGAGAGCTGGAAATACCGCGGTTGCTGGCATCAGACTTGCCCTCTCATAGATGGGTTTAAATTTGGTTTAAATAAACGGATTTGAATTATATCCATTTAAACCGTCCATAAACAGATTAGGTAATAAAATGTGCTTTCATCAGATTTCAGTTATGAGTTATTCACTTAGATTTGTCCTGAATTCTCAAGAGTAGAGCAGATTCTCAGAAGAAATAAAAACTTTTTACTGCAAAAAGAGACTTTTCACTTCTTTTTTTGATATTTCTCAGAAACTTATTACATAGCAACAATTTTAGGAAAAAGGCAATTATAAACATCCTGTATAACCTACCAGTATGACCATCCTGCCCTTGAAAATTGGCGTCTACACCAGGTTGTTTCAATAAAAAAGCCACCAATTCCAAATTCCTGCCATTGGTACAAGCTGCATGTAGAGGTGTTTCGGAGAAAACATTTTCCTATATGAGATATTTAAATCATTTGAAATTTTTCTTCTGATAAAAATATATAGAACAAGATGAATTCTTAGTTTTCCGGCAGTCATGAAAAAGTCACCATATTCAAAGTAATCGATCCAGCAAAATCTAACAACCGTTTCACTGCATCCAAACGTCCTGCATAACAAGCTGCATGAAGCGGTGTATCACCATAAACATTGGTTTTCAAAGCTAACTGAAAATGACTTAAAGAGTTATTTCAGGTCGAAATGTATGATAGTAGCAGTGATTTGTGATTGGTCATGAAACTTTCGTTGTTTATAAGGGTACTTTCGTAATTGTTTAAGAGAAATCATAACCCTAATCATAAGATCCTAATCACAGGAACTGTCTAGTTATTTAATACAGTATATTTAAACCGGCTGTAGCCGTTTAGCCACTGATCAAGCCATTCAAAATTCAAAGGCCTGGATTCATTCCAGCAGGTAGTAATACTATCTTTTTAATCAATTTGAAGCTTCCGGATTATATTTCAACACATTCCGAGATTATCAGGCCAGATTTCGTGAGAAGGAAAAGCCACCTGTGCATGATGATAGTATAAAACGTAATTTAATGAAAACATGAACGGGGTAGGTTTTAAAATATGATAACTATTTCTTGACTAATGACTAAATGATTTATTAGAGAATACTTACTTCCTGATGACCAGTACCAATTTTTAGGAGTAATAAATCGATGATTCCAACGTGACCTGTTTTTGCAGCGAAATGTAACGACGTATTACCTTCATCATCAGCTAGGGTTGCTACAAAATCCAATTTCAAAAAGTAATTATGAACAAAAAATTATGAATGAGAATAAGATATATGCTTAGAATTATTGAACAGCAGGATAATTCAAATAAATAAACCAGTGGTTCATATTATCCCAAATTAGTAAAGAGCTCCTATTAATCAATAATATTTCTATGTAAAAATGAATGAAATTAGTGATGTTGTCGAACATGTAAAATATTACTTTTAATGACCGATTTAAAATTTCCTGAAATTAGTAGGAAGTTTAAAAACAAACGATCTGCATCCGCTTCCAGAAGTGCAGAAACAATACTAATCTGTCCTTTATTGCTGGCCAGATGCAGCGGTCGATCTCGTACACCACCACAAGCATTTGGATCAGCACCACGTTTCATTAGTAAGCGTACTATCTGTAGAATCTCGGTTTACAAAAAAAAAAAATGTATCAATTATGGTCGAAAATTATGTAAGTTAAAAACTTGTCTTCCTGATCTCAATTAATGTGCCATTGATAAATATTCCACACCTTTTCATGAGCAAAATAAGTGGCGCAATGAAGTGGAGTGAAATTTACAAAGTCAGCAATTTGTAACGAAGCGCCTCGGTCGATCAGCTTTTCCACCATCTCAGCATTACCACACATTACGGCCAAATGGAGAGGTGGTAATTTGTTGCGACCCGCAAAATCAACGTCTGCTCCAGCTGTCAGCAGTTTTTCCACTGTTTCTATTTCATCCTAGAATCATAATAACAATAAAAATAATGTAATTAGGAAGGACAGATGATGAATTGAATTCACTAACAACTATCTATTTTAAACTTGGGATTTAGACGAAGAAGTTCAAAAACGTTTGATGGAGTAACTTTATAGAGCATGAAAATAGCACATAAATAATTTCTTCTGGAAGAGGAGAAATGGGTTAGACGACTACCTGATGACAAGGAATGAATACAAGTTCAAATAAATACCTCCAACTTGCAATTACTTGTCAGCAATAACTTGCACGGCAATCATTTCTCAATAGCTATTGATCGTGTTAAGGATGAGTTTTTACAATTATGAAAGTATTCAGGATAGAGAATATGTATCAAGTGATGTTTTACCTTATAGACGGCGAAATGAAGAGCAGAAAAGCCATTCTTAGAAAGATATTTGAGGAGTAATTCTTTTTTCATCTCATCATCACCACATGCTTCAAATAGAATGGCAACTTTTTCAGGTTGCTGAAATAAAACTCTTAAATCTCAAAAAAGTTAAGAAAGATAAGGTAAAATATTCATAACTAATTAGAGATACCTGCTCCGAATGTCCAGCGCAAATGAGATGTAGCAATGACAATTGATGGTCTTCGGTACGTTCATCCAGATTTTTCAAACCTTTCAATGATTCTTCCATTGTTTTCAATGTACCTTGACTAAAGAAAAAAATCATTATTTGTTCCATCAATAAAATATAACCACTGTTACCTGTATATCATAATTGCATTTCGAGAATGGATACCTTCTTGGGAAGGTATTAAAATGAAACTTTGTTTTACCCAAGAAAATAAAAACAAAATTACTTTTTTGATGCAATCAATTAAACTTACAAGCATGCATTCTGTAGCACATTCCAAGCATCAAAACGTGGTTTGATATCATCATTAAGTCTTGATCGTACTACCGCATAACCTTCACTAATTTTTTTTTTCAATTCATCTTGAAAACAAAAACATAATCAAAACTTTTTGATGTTATTATATTCTGCTGAATAAATAAAAAAATTGCTTCCATTGTTTGGAAAAGAGTTTTTTTTTTTAAATTCTCACCTTGAATTATAATTCTATTTCAAAGTAACTTTTCCCTTAAATAAGGAAAAAAAAAGAAAAGAAAGTATAACCTGCACATGAAGATGGTGGACGTGACTTGTAATTACCCATAATTCTGTGAAGCGTCAGAAAATAGCAACACGCAAAACAAAAGTACGTCACGTAAAATAAACGTATATCACGTTATCAAATGTAATAAAGAATAGTGTAACATAAAATATTTGGTAAGTTATACTTCGAACATTACAACTGAAGGGATAGTTGCAGAGAGCTACAGCTCGATGTGTGTAAAGAAGCAGTTTGACTCTCAGATTTCACTATCTTCCTAAGCTACTCTTCTGCAGGACTACTATCCCTTCCACTCTCGACAATGTGCGCTGATGAGTCGCTGCTGCGACAAGCGCATCTGTAAATGTATCACAATCATGGGTTATATGCGTTTTTTCGCAAACCTATCCAGCGGATGAATCTTTTATGGCGGATATAGGAATGATTGAGGTGTAAAACTCGATATGACATTTTTCAAAAATATCAGCTGATACTTAAATTAAGGATCACTCGGCTCATCCGTTTCTGGCCTAGATAAGACTAGTATTAGGAAACTGTAGTCATATCTGGCCTATGCATCATATATCGCAGTGAACGTCTAATGATTTAAGAGAATATCAACTTACAAAAAATTACAATGTCACATAACTTGATAATGACATTCGTATGCTGATCATTGCAATGTCATCGAGAAAATGAATGACAATGAAAAACAGTAATTACACTCTAATTGGTGAAATGATCTTTGTTGATTTTATACTCCAAAAAGGGAAGTATTAATCTTTAGCTATCTTATATTCGTAATATGTTAAATTATTGATAGGAAATTCAAAATTTGATAAAATTCTTGTGATAGAATATTTCGCTTAAACTTTGTCATTTCAAAATTTTTAATCTTAATAATTTGAAGCATTTATTCGTTCATATTCAGCAAATTAGATGCTTGAATTATTCGAGAAAGCATTTTTTTTTTTCTAACTGCTAACTAAATAAGGTCCATCTGCTTAAATTACTTTTTAATCTTTTAACCTTTCGTTTATTCTAATTACGACTATTTGTCCTCTCTATATTGAAATTGATTGTACCAGGAAGATGACAAAAAATAGAAACTTGTTTGTCCGGTAAAACAGTTCCAATTCCGGAAGTAATAATTGCAGACTAAATATAGCAATTGCGTTGTT
>NW_018108206.1:122839-135782 GCF_000183805.2 Loa loa
AATGGTGATAATAATAGTAGTAATGATAGCAGTAATAGCAATTAGTGATAATAATAGTTAGAATGATAGCAGTAATAGCAATTGATAGTAATAGCAATAGTAATAGTAATAGTAGTAGTAGCAATAGTGATGGTGATAAAAGGTAGTAAGAAAACTAGTAATAATAGCTTATTAATTTTCCTTGTTATTTATCAATGAATAACATTATCACTAATATGATAAAATATTTCAATCATATTACTCTTGATATGATTAAAAGAATATTTCGCTTAAACTTTGTCATTTCAAAATTTTTAATCTTAATAATTTGAAGCATTTATTCGTTCATATTCAGCAAATTAGATGCTTGAATTATTCGAGAAAGCATTTTTTTCTAACTGCTAACTAAATAAGGTCCATCTGCTTAAATTACTTTTAATCTTTTAACCTTTCGTTTATTCTAATTACGACTATTTGTCCTCTCTATATTGAAATTGATTGTACCAGGAAGATGACAAAAAATAGAAACTTGTTTGTCCGGTAAAACAGTTCCAATTCCGGAAGTAATAATTGCAGACTAAATATAGCAATTGCGTTGTTTTTTAAAGTTGATAAGTTATCAGTGTAAATTAGAAAACAGCATTGTTTATAACTAAAAAAAAAAACAAGTATATTTACTCAAAAACGTTCCCTTTCCTGAAATAATATTGTTCCTATCCAAAGGTAGGTTATCTTCATCACTGTCACACTACAGAGAATGTCATAGACATCTGTCGTTGACGGTTTTTAAATTTATATGAAAGTTGAAATTCAAATAGTTCTGTTGACAAGTTCAAAGATCAAAAAGTAATCCATGAATTCAATTCAGGAGATATATGATAGAGCTGTTAGTGTTGCGAAATTATTGAAAATTATTTGTGAAAGAAACGGATTTATGTTAATGATTATAGCAAATATCCATCTGAATTCATTAATTGATTGTATTGATTGCTTCAATACAATTTGCTTTTCTACGCTCATTAATTAAGCTATCAAAAATAAAGAGAAGCCGACAGGTCTCAATTGAAACTTTCGAAAACCAACCAAATCATACATAAAATATAATATAGAATTATTTTTTAACGATTTCTAAATGGAATGAGTTCCAACGCAGTGAGAACTTTGACCTCATTAATCTATTATTGCTTTATGGATAATATAAGATGTTGGTATTTGTAATTTTTTCGCGCAAATATTGTCAAGTTAAGTGGGACGTATGATGTCACGTAAAAAATGACGCACGTAAGTGCCATATATCAGCATCATTTTTTTTTTTTTTTTTTTTTAGCTCAACTGGTAAGGAAATGTTCGAATGTAAGGAAGAAATTTGAAAATTGATAAAAAGAAAAATTTATGAATGAGTTGTTCAGATAGTTTACAGAGTTTTTCCAACATCATTAAAACAGCTGCAATGTAAAAAATAACGAATGATATATAATTTGAACTCTTCCGGATGCACCGGAAACGGTCCGAAGCTATCGGTTGTCTTCAGTTTCATGAACAGAATGAGACAGTTTTTTCTTGTTCAAATTTTAAATTAAAATAATTTAAATTTGCACTTCCATTCTTTGAATTAATCCTTTTCCTGATCGAAATTTTTTTTATCTTTCCCATAGAGAATATGCTAATAATTATCGTAAATATGAAGAGAAGGATTTCACATTTGAAATCGATTGATCATATATTCCGTATGTGCCTGATTGTCCTGTGTTTCCGTTACAATAACCAAGATACATCTCTAATAATCGCAATCCGGATAACTTTTCATATTGAAACATGATAATGAAAAAGAATGAAACCTGTAAATTCCAATACATCCTAAAATCTTCCTTGCAGTAAATCTCTTAGAAATCACTGTTTGAAAAGAAACGGACTGAAAAAAAAAGCAACAAAAGATTGCCAAAAAATCTTTGCCATGAAATGTTTTAAATTAAGGAATACTAAATACAGTTAATTGTTGCATGTTTGAAGTCCCTCTTCATGTAACAGTAGCAAGCATGATGTGGTGCAAGTAATGTTTGCAAGTTAGTACTGGCATAAAATTGCTAGCATTTTTTTTTTTAAATTGTTTGCAATTTTATGCTAAGTATAGCTCCTATTGAAGTCTAGTTTTAATTTGAAAATTAAACATTCAGAACTTTAGAGAAGACAATTTGTACCAATTCCTTTCAAACAATTTTTTGTTAAAATGACATAAACAATACCATATAATATACATATAAACAACAATAAAACATTTCACGACAATACTAAAAAAAAAAAAAAAGAAAACCGATTCCTGTTAACCGAATCATTACTTTTAAACCAAATAATTTCCACAATCTAGAATACCAGAAATTTCTAAATTTAACGAAAGAAATATGAAATGAAAATTAATTATAAGAAAAAAAACGAAAAACAAAAATGAAAAATAAACAAAATACAAGAAAGATAAATGATGAAGTATAGCAAATGAGGCAAGATTAAATGGGGAAATGAGCTTTCTTTTTTTTTTTTCTTTTTTGAAAGCAAGAGATAATAAATAATAAAAAACTAAGAAACTGAAGTTGAGTATATGTGATATACTACTAAGTGGCACTACCCCTTCCTTATCAGATTCATAAGTCAAAACTGTAACTTTTAAATAAACAGTGACCTGTGGGAAAAAAAAAAAAACATGGAGACGCATAGAAATGAATAAGTTATGAGTTGTTATCGCAGCATAGGGTATGATGATTTGTCACACTCTTTCCCTCCCTCCGACTAATTAATCTTAATAATTCACGGAATATCTATTAATCTTATGTCATAATGATTTGTAGAAATTTCGGGCATCTTCAGTCTTCAATGCTTTTACCATGAGAATGAAGAGTTATTTAAAAACATATTTCCCATTAATTGATTAATTAAAGTTTGACAAATAGTATTACAAAAAAACAGACAAATAAACAAACAAGCAACGGATAGAATAGTAATAAAAAAAAAAAAATACTTGTATGAAAACTATTAAGAAATTCTCCCGAAATAAGTAAAATAAACGAATATTAACATAGAAAGAAATTTCGTTATGATAAAGAAGCAGAATGAATATGGTTGACTAAGATTCTGAGTTGTTGTTAAATTTTAAAAAGGTTGAGAGATACATCTGGAATTTACTGCACAACACTGGAGGAAAACGAATGAATACAGTATGGAATTCATATTTAATGAATTCATGAAATTATGCAGTTAAAAAAATTACTGGAAATAAGATGAAACGTCCGAAGATGCAAGGTAGCATTACTATAAATCACTATCATCGTCGTAACTTTTATCACAATAACCATTATCATGAAAACCGCTAAAACCAGCCATTCCAGTCATTGCTGACATTATTTCTCGTTGTACATTGGCATTTACCGCAGCTTTCACAAGTTCTGATACTTTCTCCAAAACACGTGATATTTGTAGCTGATGTTCAACTGATTTCTGAAATAATTTTCGAATAAATTGAAACGAGTTAATCACTTCGATTTTGGATGGATTAATGAAGTAATTAAATGCATTAAATTTGGATGGACTAATTAGTTGACTAAATTCTGCCATTCCAACTCAATCCAGTCTTCGGAATAACTCACCTAATTTTCGCTTTTTTTTGGAGAGGAGTTAAAAATCGATCCAACAGTATAAAAAGAACAATAAAAAAACCCTAAAAAACAGAAAAAAAACCAAAAAAACCACTTTTCACCAAAAAAAAAATGTTGTTTGCGGATAAAAATGGATAAAATTAAGTGGTAACTAATCACAGCGAACTTAATCATAGCTTCAAAAAGTTTTGACAGGTCATGCTTACAAAGCATGCCTATCCTAAGAAATTATTGCTGATCCTAAGTCGTTCATTTAATCTTCACTCGATTAACCGTTAATAATTACCTGTAAGAGTTCATTTTTCAACTGTTTAATTTCAGCATCACGATCAGCAATAATGGCCAGCAGCTCCACTGATGACAGACCGGGATTTGCCGAAATACGCTGACCAACATTACCAGCATGATTCACGAAACCTTATAAAGATAATCTATACTATTACTGTTATTCGGACAAAATAAGGACAAATGAAAAAGGTTATTAAAATGGTTAAAGTGACTGAGACGTTACTACCTCAGGTAAGCTGGATTACGACTTTTGCTGCGTTCTTTCAGGAACCAAACAGAAGCGCAGTTAAGGTCAAGAAGTTATAGAAGAAAGAGCAGAACAATTAATTCTTGTTTGTAAGACCTTAGAATTACCGTTTTTTTTTTTCTGCATTTTTCCAAAGCAAACATCAGTTAATGTAACGATCTATGACAAACCCAGTTTATCAATCGAGCTAAAAATGTGAAAACACTCTTAAGATCTGTTCTTGAAACCATGAAAACTAACCATTTTTCAAATCGATATTAGACTTCCGATCCCTTGGTGTCAGCCGAGGTAAAAGAGTTGGTGAACCAGTCCGAATTTGAGAAATACTAGTTGTCCCACTTGTTCCATTTGACATTGGAGCTACCAAACGTGTCAACAGATCAGAATTACTTGATGACGCATCAGAATCCAGACTTCAACAAAAAGGAAAACAGTCATAAATCATCTACTTTATTTCTAGATCTAATTTAATCTACATTCATTATGAAACTTCAACAGATTTGTCTTAACATAATTACCTGATTGATTAATTCTTCACCTCCCATTTTGATTTGGGAGATTAAAAATAACAAAAAGAGTTCAATTTTCCATGTAAAATTATCACTTACTCGGCTGAAGCAGCTCCATTAATGCTACCCGTATCGGATCGTGACGTACCACCACCATTGTTATTAAAAGAAAGCAATTGAGATTTCCGCCTATAATTTGCATAAAGTTTCTTAGTTTGCTCTATAGTTAAATCACCCAATTCGGATCCATATTTTTCATTGGTAGAATCCGTGATCTGTTTCCAAACTTGATTACGTTCAGCATTAATATGATATAGCCTAAAATAATTGACGTAAATCACTGTCCTCAAAGGAAACAAAACAAACACCCGTTTGGGTGTTTGTTTTTTTTGTTAAACAAAACAAACACCCATTTGGAGTACTTTTTAAAAAAATGAAAAAAGGAAAACAAAATTACTGATGAGAACCTTTCAGATAAAAAGACATAGAGGACAAGGAGGAAATTTGAAGAGAAAAAAAAAGATTTTGCTGAAAAGAAAAAAGGAATAAAAAAATTAAAACTATTTTTTTTTTTGGAGAATAAACCAAGGAAATATTTAACAAAATGCTTAAAATGAACAAAAGAAAAAAATCGAAGAAATAAGAACAGAAAAGGAAAAAGTTGAAGTAACATTAAATTAAATTACAGAAAAAGTGAAATGGAAAGAGCTCAGTAAGGTGATACCTTGAATGGCTATCAAAGACACCGTTGAAGGTTTCAGCCAATTTACAAACATATTGTCCCCGCTCCTTCTTCTGTTGATTTGCAATGACAGTAGCTGCAGCGACAGCTGCGACAGCTTGCTGTCCAGGTAATACTAAGCCATCAGTTGAGCTGGATGATGAAGATGCTGAGCTGAAAATTACTCTCTTATAAGAATCACTAATACTACAACTTTTAACGAACTTCTTTTAAAAGTTGCATTTTGCTACACGTTTTAACATATCCATACGTTAACGTGAAAATGAGCTAATAAAGGACGAACTAAAGTGATGTTATCAGACACAAACAGGGAAAACAAGAGGAAGGGAGAGAAAGAGAAAAAAGGGAGAAAAGTTAAATTTAAAATAAAAAATGAAAAGAAAATTGACCATTGTGCAAGAAATTGCAAAAGATCTTTTGATGGTTTATCTTCTCGTACAATATCTTCCATCAACAGTGGCGCAATCTCTTCTGTTTGCTTCACTTTTAACGCATCTGTAAGATACTGCTCAAATGTCTCATTAATGACAAAAAAAAAAGTCTGGATTGGAAGAAGAGTAAATAACAGACATCATTTGATTAATTAAAGTTTCATTGCGAAGATTTTTCTTTTTTTTTTGATAACGGTTGAAATAACAGAAATTCTTGTTCTTGTTTACAAAAATTTTTGTCAAAATTATTCCCAAAGTTGTTCTGGGTGGAATTTTAAATTAAACGTTTTCAATAGAAAGTTGCGCAAAACTGTCACAAAAATTAAATAATTAGTTAAGATTAAGACTTTCAATTATGATTAAGAGGGCTTACTTGTATCACAACAAATACCATCTACTACATCATTTGCTTCCAGTAGCTCATCCACATCAATCGGCTCATCAATTTGTCCATTTGTGGTTACATAAGCTGTAGCATTACCAGCTGCCGCAATTGCAGCTGCAGCTTGCTGCTGTTGTCGCTCCTTATATGTACTTGGAATTAAATCAGAATGCATAGCATGAAATGCAAGTCCATAATTAGTCGGATCTTTGCGCTTATAATATTTGCATAATTTTTTGCATTGCTCAAAAGTTAGAGTGTTCAAATGAGAGTATTTTTTATTAATTTCATCCGTTATTTTACGCCAAATTTTGTTACGTTCCATATTTGCAGCCGGTGAACGTGAAGCACTATCCTGCAAAAAAAAAAAAGAAAATAAGCAAAGTGAAATTGTGTAAATTTTTGAAGAGTTTTTAAGAAATCTGTGGAAAAAAGCAAGCAGCAAAAATTTTTACAAACAAAAAATAACTTATTAGGTAGTAACAATTACCGCATGATAAAAAGGAATGAAGATGTAATTCGATATGGAAAATATCACTTTAATCTTATTTCAATCAATCATTATTCAGTTATGGTAAAAGCTTTCTTTTTATTTCTACAGCAACAGAAAAAATCTCATGCAAGAATTACTGCAAAAATAAGTGATAAAAATGTCAACATGTCAACAAATTTACCACTAGTGCTTCATATCGACCTGCCATGGCGACAATTTCCAAACCTCGTTCACGATTCATACGATTGATATCTGCGGCTGTTATCAAAGGTGTTTGGCTAAAACTGAATTTATTAATTAAATCAGATAAAAATTCTATTTAAAAAAAAAGAATCCAAATTTCAAAGAAAATGACAAAGAGTAGCAATTGGTAGGTAGAAATGCCTAATGCTCTCTTCCCCTAATTTTTAATACTGAAAAGCGCTTTAAATAAGCTAAGGTCTTTTAAAAAAAAAGAAAAAAAAACGGGAAAAAAGCAATTGCAAAAGGTAATAGACTTATAAAAAAAGAAATTTACATTGATGAGCCAAAAACTTGCGCGAGAGATTTTTCATTTGCATGCACCAAATCAGCTGTATCATACGGTGATATAATTTGCTCGGATATTGTATCTGTTGACGGCTGCCTGAAAAAAAAAAGGTCACTACCACTTCTGATAATATATTACTTACTTTAATTACTAAATTTGTTGTCTAAATTTGATTTTTCAAATAGTTGCTAATTAGATATATTGAAAAAATCAAATTTAATTACTGTAAGAACTATCAATACCGTTTAATGGAGAATTATAAAATCAAAAATAAGATAAATTTCATCGCATAATTCCGCATCAAAGCATCTTTTTTCATTGCAAACAATGATGAACAATTTGTTAATGTTAAATTAGAGTATAATTTCTTTTAATTAATAAGTGAAACATATGTTGTTGACATACCTGTTTTTTACATCATTATCTTCAGTTACTACAACTTCTACCTCACTTTTCGGCATTTTCATCTTTGGACTAAAAAAAGTTTTATAAAGTGCAAAAAGATACGTATGAAGATTTGCATGAATACATTCTAATTTTACTTTGAAATGATGCTATTTCATATGTAAAGGTATAAACATACAGATATATAAACGTAAAGATAGATACATGAAGATATAAAGTCTTCTTGAAGACATAAAGTCTTGTTTACACCTTCTGAAGGCATAAACATGAAATTGAAAACGTGAAGGTATAATCGTAAAGGCATAAAGGTGAAGATATAAATTGGGGTATAAACGTAAAATAAAACAAAAATATAAAACAATAAAAAAAAAAAAAACGAAGGTGTAAACGTATAAACGTAAAAAACGAAGGTGTAAACGTAAAACGAAGGTACAAGCGAAGATATAAACGAAGGTATAAACGTAAAATAATAAACGTGAAGGTACAAACGTAACGATATAAGCATGAAAGTGAAATGATTAGTAAGAATTACATTTAACTAAAGAGTATTTATTACATATGAAAACTTCTTTTTTTTTTTGCGAAAGAAATGATCCTATTGAAATGAAAGGAAAGAATGGAATTTTCCGCAAAACTTTTAAATAATTAGTTTAATTGTGGGAAAAGAAAAGAAAGAGATGAATTGGAAACCAACTCGCAATCACTTTGTTCATCACTGTTTGCATTACTAGCAGTTCGTTTTGTAGCCAGTTTTTCTGTTTCTGGTGATATTGATGAGATTGGCGATGAAGCAGTTGGAATTTCATTCATTACGTCTTCTGTATGCTGTTTTGAGCAAATTAAACGTAAGATACGTTCAACGGCACGTGAAACACGTTGTTGCTTCTGTTGCTTTATGTCCAGCACGTTTCCTAAAATTAAAAACAAATAATTGTAGGAAAATTATTCTCTCTTAGCGTACAAAAATGGATGATTTACTGGAATAGATTGTTCAGCAAAGATCCATTCCTATTTGAATGATACAAACTTTAATGTATCAATTGAGAAAGTATCATCTTTAAAGTATTAATTCGGAGATGAAGAATGATTATATTTTCCAGAATTTTAACAAGCCTTCAATTAATTAATTTTAGAGAGTTATCCGTTGAAACTTTAAAAGTTTTTATCCAAGTAACCGTTTGTAAACGAGGACACTTATTTTCATATTAATTAATTTGCATAAAATCATTTCATTTTCAACTTAAAGCAAAATTGGCGGTAATGTTAATTATAGATGGTACAATAATAATGGTTAAAGTTGATAATAGTTTTGGAGAATTTCTCGTAGGAATTATTATGAAGAATGGAAATTATTGCATGTTGCAAAGAAGTATGATCAAATGAAACCAATAAAAGAGCTAAAGAAAGGAGATGTCCATGCTGTCATTAATTTAGTTATCAATTGCATTATGATGCAAATGCAGTAATGCTTAGTGCAAGAGAATGAAGTGCAGCTAAGTTCAAATTGGATGAGCTCAAAGGTAGGAGACATCTGTAGATCGGGTCATGAAGTGTAACAGTTTGGATGACGGAAAACTGTGTCGAAATTGGTCGTGTGTATTTGTCGTATGAATGTTTGGTGTTCATTTGTGACGGCCGACCAAAACGGATGGAGCACAAAGGTAAAAGGACGCGGGAAGGACAGGTAATGGTGCGCTCGACCCGACCGATTGCTCCCATTTTTGGTGCTCTGTCCGCTGTATCAGTGGTCCCATTCGCAATAAAAATCTGTGAAATCGGGGTTAGGATTTAACTCGAATGATATTTGATGACAGATGGGAAGAGGAAAGAAAGAGAATGAGGCATAACTAAGGTACTGAACTGAAGCCGATGAGTAAAGATAGTTGGAGTTGCTGTGCTATCAATGCTGTCACCATCACTGTCCATCGTGGTCACAGGTGGTATACCTTTCCTTTTACAATTTCGCTGCAGTTCATTCATTTCCATTAAGAAGAGTAGAACAGCCAAAATTCATGACATACACAAGGTGCATGAAGATATGCACAGATGAACACACTTTAATCATAATTTTGTGATTGGAAGACACGAAGATCACGACATGCACATGCACATGCACATGACATGACGCACGCACCAACCTATCTACTCATCTTCCTCTTTATTATTTTCTACAGCCATTCCGTACACATCCTTTCTTTGCATTTTTCAAAATTCGAAGAACGAGCACAAGGAGTAAAAGCAAGAGCAGGACCTATCCCCTTCAATCGTCCATCTGCCCCCTCTCCGTCCATCTCTTTTATTACCATCATCAACGTTGTCATCGATCGCCTGTCGCTGTCATGACAGGAACTTGCTGTCAGTGCAGTTTTAGAAAAGGATAACATCAAGTTCCGGAGTGAAAATAAATGGAAAACTTCAGAGGGAGCATCATCCTTTATTGTCCTACTGTCCTATCTACTGTAATAATGTTACTGGTCAATATCACAAGTAGCAACAAAATCAATATCCCAAGAAGCAGCAAGAAGTAAATAGAATAAGACAATCATTCAAGTGAACTGCAACAGGATACTGTTCTAGAGTTTGTGGTACACTACGGTATCAAATATAAGCATATTACGATATCAAAATTATGAAGATAGTTATCCTGTTTCGTTCTGATAACACAGACAAAGATATCAATCATTAATCAAGCAAACTGCAACATTAAAGAGCTTATTGTAATCATTGAACAAACATTATTTATTGGACTCAAGTAAGGAGCAAAAAAAAAGGAAAAAAAAGATAATAGTAGATGTGAATTAGGTGGGTGAGTCTTTGAACAAAAGGAATATTTTTTCCCAAACTAATTTTCCGAACAATGAAAAACGATAGATGATATCCGGTTGATCATTCCGGTCATATCTATCCATAAACTAAAACAGATGATTATCTTTTCTTCATATATAATAGGATACTTTTAACACTTTTTAACATTGACTGATTTTTCTTATATTAATCATAAAATAGTTTTTAACAGTTATTTTACATTTCTCATTGTCAATGAATGAATGGTGTAAAGAGTAAATTTGAAACTTCAAAAATAGTTCATTGTATTCGAAATGAAAACTACCATAAGCCAAGCTACAGAAAAGTAATCGTTCTTGCAACAGCAGCAACTACAGCAGCAACCACAGCAACAACAACAACAACAACAACAGCAACAGCAACAACAACAACAACAACAACAACAACAGCAACAACAACAACAACAACAGCAGCAGCAACAACAACAACAACAACAACAACAGCAGCAGCAGCAGATCTTCCATTCACCAATTTGCAACAAAGAAGAAGCGGTTAGCAACAATAGTAGATGTATTACTACTACTACTACTACTACTACTACTACCACTACTACTACTGCAACAACTACTACTGCTACTACAACTAGTATTACTACCATTACTACTACTACTACTATTACCAGTGCTACTACAACTACTGCTACTACAACTAGTATTACTGCCACTACTACTACTACTACTACTACTACTACAGTGCTACTAGAACAACTACTGCTACTACAACTAGTATTACTGCCACTACTACTACTACTACTACTACTACAATGTTACTAGAACAACTACTGCTACTACAACTAGTACTACTATCACTATTACTACTACTACTACTACTGCCACTACTGTTGCTTCTGTTGATGGTAATCAGTGAGAAAGGTGGAAGAAAAGAAGCGATAGCCTGACGATCTTGTTTTTCAGGTACGAGAAAAGCCCATCATTCTTTCTTCCACCTCTCCCACCTCTTCATCATCATCTCATTCTTTTGGTGGATAGAGTATGACAGGAGAGTAAAAGGAAATTAGCGAGAGGTGATGATGCCCCGTCGAAGTACCAACACCACATCATCCATCCAAAACCACTATCAAAACCTTGGAACCTGTTTGTTTGTAGTAACATCATCATCATTATCATCATCATTATCATCATCATTATCATCATCATCATCAGTAGTAGCAGCAGCAGCAGGAGCAGCAGTAGCAGGACTATCAAGCAACCTACCTGATGATAACGACGATGAAGACAATTGTGATGACTAATTTTTTTTCTTTTCACTAAAGTAATAAGAATTATATTTTAGTCAACCGATAAATACTATTGAAATCTGAACTTTTCCAATCAATGAATGATATTCTAACGACAACGATAAGTTGTCAAAGTAACAAAATCATAAGTGAGCAACTTGAAAATGGGAAAGGATATTTCATTCCCAATTTATTTCTTCCTCTTTCATGCATTCTCTCTCTCTCTCTCTCTCTCAATCCTAAATTATTCAGTGATAAACATTGGATATCATTGTTTGATTAATGTTATCACTTCAAAAATAAAACTTCATCTTCAGTAAGAAAACAACGTTGATGGTAAATAATACATGAGTGGATGACCAGTATGAGTAAGAGATAATATAGCCTGAAGAATCTGTGGCTTATGTGGTCAGCAATGTCAAAAAATGTCACAGTTAATGAGCAAGAAATATAAGCTATAGTTTGGAATGGAATTAAATGTAACCCTTGAGATATCAGCATCCTGTATGAATAACAACAACAAAAAAAAAGATTTTAAAAGAAATGAAATCATACCGAGTAGAGTTAATGTTCATTCGACCGGTCACTTTTCACCTTCTAGTTATAATCCATCCTTTGTAATGTGACACACTTTCTCCTTTTCTATATCTTAAATAATTCTCGAATCTGTTGATATGACAAAAATAACTGAACTGAAATATTACAAGAATTTGTGAATTAAATGAGAAAGATTAGTGAAATGATAAGAGTATCATTACTACATATCTGCTCCATGACTACACTTCTGAGCCTATATAGGCCCTATTAATGGGGAATAACAGAAGCCTTGTCTCTCTCTCCGACAAGGCACACTTCGAGCCTATTGCTCAAGTTCTTGGCTTCTTGTGCTGCCGATACCACTTCCACTGCTATCTCTAAACAAAATCCATAAAAGTATAGAAGGATGAAGGAAAGCATCACGATCTGTGCTCATCTGTTAGCCATTAGAGGCTAGGAAGTTAGAAGTTGCAGTACATGAGCACTGATGACAGCTGATAAGGAAGAGTTCAACATTTTCAAGCTAAAATTGGAAATCGAAGAGTTTCAATGAATTGAAAGGGAAAAACTGAGAGAGAGGGAGAGAGAGAGAGAGAGAGGAGGAGAAGGTGTGTGTGTAGAAGAGACTAACGTTTAGGACTAACTATTACTTATTTGTCTTCTACTTACAACCGCC
>NW_018108206.1:136097-141139 GCF_000183805.2 Loa loa
AGAGAGAGGAGAGAGAGAGAGAGAGAGGGAGAAGGTGTGTGTGTGAAAAGAGACAACTTTAGGCTAACATTACTATTTGCTTCACTTCAACGCCATTACTAAATCAACAAGGTCATGCCACAAGCTGGAGACATTTATATCAACCAGCCAAACACAAAAGCATTTCTGCCTTTGAAGGTCTTTTAAAGCAATGGCACTTCCCATAACTAAATGCAAATGATCGATTAGAAGAGCTCGAATGGCACCTGAAATAGTTGTCACTTCATAACTTGTCCCCTATTTTAAGCCATCATAATAACAACTAAAGGAATAAAAATGCAAAAAAAAAAAAAATTAAATTATATTAAAACAAAAGCGCACAACAAATCACAGTTATTCATACCATATCACTAATTGTATTGTACCATATATCACACAATATTAGCTATTACTACCAAACGGTTATGACAGATGACAAAAACATGACAGATGACAGAAGCTTCAACAAATCAATCTAATCTAAATTTAATTTAAAATATGATGAAATGACTTTAGATGATTTATTCGATTAAGTAACAATAAATAAATCAGAAAGCACAATTATTTCTAAGTTAATTCGATGATTTTATTATCAAAAATGAGCACCACAATAATAATACTGGATAGAGTAGTGACAAAAATAGGAAGGACAAAATGGTGCTGCTACTACTGCGCCACAAAATGAGACTGGCAAGTTTGGAGCTGATGTTAGTGTTAGTGTTGTTGGTGACGAGAAATGGCGACCAGAACGAACCATTTCATACAAACTGAATCAAACTCCCATCATCACCATCATCATCATCATCACCACCATCATCACCATCACCACTACCATCACCGCCACTATTACCATCACCGCCAGTAACCAAGCAAGATGGAATACTCCAGCGTTACAAACAGCACCCTCTTCTCTCCGCTGATAGCACCATCAGGGACCTCAGCTCCAACACATACACACACATAGACAGACCCACCCATATATGACATGTATGTCAGTGTTATTTGTATGTGTATGTGTATGTGTGTGTGTGTGTGTGTGTGTGTGTGTATATGTTTACGAATGTTATGTACCAGTCATTCATTCATTCATTCATTCTTCGCAAGAGATGATGGTAAGTTAAGCGGAGATAGCATTCAAGCATTACGCATAATTAAAGAAGCACAGATAGGATTGGGGCAGTTGGAATTCCATTTTGGGTATTTACATCTATCTTGGAGCATGACCTTGTAAGGTCAATCCTATGTATAGGCTATATGGCTATTTCTTTTAAATTAAAGAATCATACCATACTAAATGAATGAAAAGAATGAACAGCCAACAAAATTGTCCAGTATACACAGATAGATGAAACTATTCAATCTTTTTTTTGCACAAAGAGTCTGAAAGAGGTATTCTTTTAAAATTTGATTTGATATGGACTTGAAAAACATGAATTTACAGTTCTATGAAATGAAATCAAGAGATCAAAGATTAATCTAAATCAATCGGGAGTAAAAAAGTCGAAAGAGAAAGTAGTAAATGCAACAAAATGATGAGTAATGAGCGATTTGATGATTTATATCGTATATTTTTTTCCAAAAAAAAAATTTTGTTTGAGTATATAAAATGCAGAACACAGTATGATAGGACAATGTAGGACAGGTCATTATGTCAAATTCTCTCATAGATACAAAGTGATAAGGCAGGAAAGAATTAAATGCCACCATTTGATTCATCCAACTACATTATCATTAGCAATCTGCAAAATGGTGCTTGTCCGCCGCAGGATTCGAACCTGCGCCCACCGAAGTGGAATGCGACCTGAACGCATCGCCTTAGACCGCTCGGCCAGACGGACCCATGCTGCGGTCTTGTCATCCTCTTGTCATCTCTATGCATAACTATTGCATTTCGGGTATTTTCTAAAATTTTTTTCTACCTTATATTAATATCAAAGTGAAGATTTCATAGTATAATCAAAAAAAAAGTCTGAATGAGAGCTCCAATTTTACGCGACACTATGGAAGGTAAAAAGGACTTTGACTAAATATACAGTGTAACTTAAAATGCTACCTTCTCTGCTCTTGTCATTAGCAATTAAAATGCATTGAGAAAATCAAACTTCTCCGGAGAGCCTACCTATATCTCCCGTACTTATCCGGCTATCCTGTAACGTCACTTTCAATGATACGCTCCGGTCACTGTCACAGTTATTTAGCGGAAAGCTAACAGCGTAATTTAGCAAGAATTTACATGCAAACTTAAATTATACAGTAAATTAGTTCATCAGAATTATGGAAAGCTCTCGAGCAGAAAGCAATTCTTTTAAATGAAGAAGCATTCATTTTAAAATTTATGGCAAATGTGTGACACTTTAGCTACTGTTTAGAATCAGCGCAATTAGTGGTCTTCCTAAGTTGGATGCGTAAAAAAATACTAAAATTTCCTGGTTTCCGGTTTGCCGTAGTCTTCTAGCTTCCGGTTTACTGCAGTCAATATATCATCCATTGTATGATACTTGTGAAATCACACATTTTAGTGGAATTTTCTGCAGCAAATATGCTTTTCAATCATCTTTAGATAATATTCATATAAGATTTTCTGCTTCCTCTCTAACAATGAAATTTGGTTGAAGTTCATCGTTGATTCATTTTTAATATCATTAAATTCAGTTCAAATTTCGTACTTTAATGATCGGCAATTAATTACGATCAACCTTTAATTAATTAATTAATTAATTAATTACACTGGTTTGCATTTAACCGATAGCATAGTCTACAGCAATCTCTTGACCAGCTAGGTACACCATTATACACTTATATAAATTAATATCAAAGAACTGACTCATTAAACAATAATGAATTTAAAAAATTCAATTCTAAAACCTGATCTGATATGCTGATGACGTGGAAAATTGTTTGGCGGAAATTGAAGTGATTCTCATTGTGTATATTTAAATAGTTAAAAAGTATCATTTACTTTAATAATACGAAAGTTGAACAATTAGAATAAATGAATATTTGACAATTACCGAGTCAGTTGTTTCTTCTATGTCAATAAATAACTTTTTATTTCAATACATGGGGCGCAATTGGCTATTTCTTTTAATGCTTTTTGAATAGAATAATTTAATCGTCCATTATTCTCTAAAAAAAAAAAAAAAAAGAAATTCTTCATTAATGGTTATATTAATGCTCAAAAAAAACTTTGGATATTTTCAATGTTACAGTATTTTTTTTTTTTACTTATAAAATTCCATTTTAAATTTTTTCCAAGAAAAATGAAATCCTTATAAGTTCAGAAATTATTGATCGTTCCTTCTAAGTTATTATTTTTATCAGAAATTTACATCAAATTTACTGGAATTGCTTTTCATTAGCAGAAAAAAAAAATTAACCTGTAAAGTGTATAACTTCAAATGTTTCGTTTCATTTCTATTCTATAATTATTCAAATTTATATGTAACCTTTGAAGAAGTATGAAGAAGATAAAGATGTTTCTGTTTTATCACTAAATTGAAGTATCATGCATTAATCAATTTTAGTTGAGTTTTTTCCAGGAAATTTTCCTCTAAGAAATTTAATAGTTTTTTCCAGTAGCAATTTTATGAAATTTCAGAATTGTTGTTGATTCTTATTGCTATTTCCTTCGATATTATTGAATGAAAGAAGATTAGATCTTTCCTTTTTCTTCTTTTTTTAAATAACTGATATAAATGAATTTCAAATTGGGTTCATTTACTTTGTAAATTTTAAACAATTCAAAACCATAAAATTACAAAAATTTACTTTCTTAAAATTGCCGCAGCTGCGGTATTCGTATTAAAACTTGCTGGATTTTTAGCTTTTTCTACAAAATATTTTGGATTTTTCAGTGATTTGTGCTTAAATAAATGAACTGATTAATTATTAGATTTAATCCAAAGCCGTTTAGCTTCAAATTAATATTGCTTCAATTAGTTTCGTTGAGGATTGAGAATGATTGTGAACATTCTAGCATTCCGCTTTACGGAAGCGGAACGGAAATGGTACAGGTAGAAGATATTTCGTGCATTCATTGAAAAAAAAAAAAGTGTACTACATTGATACTATAACAATTTTATTTTGACAAGTGCTTCCTTTCTCTCTTTCTCTCTCTCCCTCTCCCTCTCTCTCTCCCTCGCTCTTTCTCCTTGACTTTATAGTGGTTGCTGTATCAGAATATTGCCACCATCATCATTGCTTCACGAACAAAGATTTGGGAAGTCCTCTACTCATGCTACCACAAATGTGAATGTATTCTTCCGGCCTGCGCAGTGGATTTTTTGGGTAAGATATAGCATGCGTGGAACTGGCCACCTTTCTAAGGATATCAATGATAGATATTGTTGGAGTGTCCTTCTCTTAGATGGATGGTCTTACAAGATTAAATGAGCTTCATCTGCCCGGGTTTGGAATGTCCTTCTCCTAGGATGATCACCGGGAGGCAGACTAACGAGCCTATCCCGCTCGTGCACACACTTTGTCTGCTCTTCAGTTGAGACATCTCTGGCATGAGAGACCCTACTGGAGACATGAGCCACCGCTAGCATTGCTTACATTTTCACAAAGGTACGCAAGCTTCTCTCCCGTGACAGAGTGTGTCCATGGTAAAGACTAATTAGTAAACAAAAAATTATGGATGGATACGATAGCAATTAAATAGAAGGAAAAATTGTCGTGCACACCTGTTTAAAAAAAAAAATCCTAGCATTTTAGCTTTCTGGATGTCGATTTCATAATTACAAGATTATTAGCTGGATCTCCCGGTAATCTGTAAATATCTTTTGAAGAATCCGAATGTTACATGACCAGAAGAATCGGTTTTGGATTATGAACAGAACTCTTCAATATTTGAAATTTATGGATTATTGCACGGAAATGAATTGAAATTATTTATAACAAAGTGATAAGATATGATAAGTTTAAATAAAATATTCATTCATTTCAAGTTAATTTCTTTGATACTAAACTCTGTGATTCAAAATAGTTGAAAGAATGAAATTATTACAGGTGAAAAGGAATTG
>NW_018108206.1:141402-145791 GCF_000183805.2 Loa loa
AGCATTGCTTACATTTTCACAAAGGTACGCAAGCTTCTCTCCCGTGACAGAGTGTGTCCATGGTAAAGACTAATTAGTAAACAAAAAATTATGGATGGATACGATAGCAATTAAATAGAAGGAAAAATTGTCGTGCACACCTGTTTAAAAAAAAAATCCTAGCATTTTAGCTTTCTGGATGTCGATTTCATAATTACAAGATTATTAGCTGGATCTCCCGGTAATCTGTAAATATCTTTTGAAGAATCCGAATGTTACATGACCAGAAGAATCGGTTTTGGATTATGAACAGAACTCTTCAATATTTGAAATTTATGGATTATTGCACGGAAATGAATTGAAATTATTTATAACAAAGTGATAAGATATGATAAGTTTAAATAAAATATTCATTCATTTCAAGTTAATTTCTTTGATACTAAACTCTGTGATTCAAAATAGTTGAAAGAATGAAATTATTACAGGTGAAAAGGAATTGTTTGGCTAATTGGAAAACTATAACGAGAAATATGCGCCGTATTAAAATAATTCGAATCAATAGGAGGAAAACATTGCATTTAATAGAATCAGTAATTTTAAAAATTAAAAGTTAAAAAAAAATCTCAAGTATTACTCTATCATATATTGATTTCAAAAGCATAGAAGCAAAGAAGATAGGTAACCCAGTTTACTTAACTTTTGTTAGCAGTAAGTTCATGGTTCTCATTAATCCTTCATCCTTTATTCATGATTTTATTAATTCTGTGACAAAAGCGCAAAAGGATTATGCTTATTACGGCATTCTAACGAAATGTTACTACAAAAATCAATGGATTATTTCTTAATTTTTTCTCAGAAATTTGGAAATTGGACACAATTTTTAGATTTTGATAAAGAAAAAAAATCATTTCTGCTGTTTATTTCAAGTTATTACTTTTCCATCGATATCATATTTGACTAGTAATTCCGGTCATCCTGAAACGGTCTTCCTGAATATTACTTGATCCGTAACAAACGTTGAAATAGCGAATAAATGTTATCATTCATATCGATCGGGATTTACAGTATAAATCTTTTATTGCGAGTAGAGTAATCGTAGCAGATAGCGTTTTTTGGTCATTAATGGCGATAGCCTAAATTAACTTTTATCGTATCGATTAACTCTCCTTTTTCCGGATCCTGCATGATCCCGAAAAAAAGATAAGCAAAGAATCGCTTTTTCTTAATATTCGCTTTATTTTAGTCTTGGAAAATTCTCGAAAATATATAAATTAATCATTTTTGGAATAATTTGCTTACTTTAAAGTTGTGTAGTTTAAATTGTTAAATTCCTAATTTCTTCCAAAACTATTAGCTTTCCCTCTAAATTTATTTAATTGTATCAATAGTGTACCTTCAGGTAAATCATTAGCTTACAATGCTTTAGTTATAATTAATTCACGTTGTTCTAATAACATTATTTCATCCATTTGCTGGTTTCTTTATCATAATTATTTAAACTTAAAATTTAAACTTAAAACCAAAAAAAAAGGGATTTAAGGTTCAAAAACGCTTTGGCGACAATGAAATTATCAATATGATATGATTAAAATGATAAAGTTTTACAAAGAAACAATACATACATTCTCTCAAAATTTTAAATCTTGGAAAGTTTAAGAAATCTTGAGAATATACTATTCTTTACACTGCAATCAACTCCTCGTCATAAATCGATGATTTACTGGTGATGATCGATCAATGAACTATCGGTGATTTCCTGGTGAAATCTATCGGTGATGCGCTCATGCGGGATTCTTTACTCAGAAATTTTTGAAAATGTCTAGGGAAAGAAATGCTTCAGTTATTTAGTGTTATTATTAACAGAATATTCCAGCCAGTGAAACTTTTTTTTTTGATTGATTGATTGAAGCGATTGATACTGAATCGCTTACTGTGGTCATCCAGTAATTTCCCGAGAGGAAATAAACAATAATATCATTCCATTTCATAGACTACTGCACCACCAAGGATTGTATTACTGTAACCAGGAATTTAGACCAGAAACGGGATTTACGATTGGTGATATCAATGTTAGCAATGGTAGTAAATCAATGCCCAATAATATTAACTATGACAGTATTCCTGAACACCTCAAACTTGAGTTGTAAATCTGATGAAACAAACTAAACTAATGATCATGTATCATTTGAATGCTTTGCCTTATCATGTTTTTATGAAAAAACATTTGTTGTGAACTTTTTAAACCGTTCTGAAAGTATACAAAATTAATCAAATGGTGGCAATCCCACCATTTCAGGTTTAAATTCGGTTAAGCTTTTCAAAACAGACAAAATCATCTTCTCACAATCCTCAGGTGGTTTCGAATAACGTAGATCAGGAACCATAATCACCTGCATACCAGCAGCGATAGCTGCTCGAACACCATTAATGGAATCTTCGAATACTAAAACATTAGCTGCACTTGCTGGTTTATTAGCAAATCGTTGCATGGTAACCAAGAATCCATCTGGTGCTGGTTTACCGCGTTTTATTGATGGATCATCTACAAGTACCTGAAAATATGGGAATGTAGTTGACAAACATTAAACAGAATTGCTAATTAATTTAAATTCTAATTTCATGTAACAATTGATATGTTCATAAGAAGAAATTTAATTTGACTTACTCGAAGACTTATCAGTTGCAATAATTCTTGATGTTTCTGCATTTTAGTCTCAAATTCAAAAGTGTTAGAACCAGTACAAATTGCCATTGGTACCAAATGTTTAGCAAGATGCTTTACTAAATTCAATGCACCAGGTAATAATTTGGAATCAGGTAAATATTTGCTTGCAAGTTCCAAATACTGCTTTCTATATTGTTCCAATGTTACCTTTCCCATTAAATCTTCCTAAAGTTTCGTTTTTTTTTTCCTTTGCTATTACTTAAAATACATAAAGGAATTTTCGACAAATTGTTAAATTTAATTCATTTGGAAATAATTTGAGTATTTGATAAAAATAAAATGAAAGATTCAAATTTCTCCGCCAATTTTTATTAAATAAAAAGATTATTTAAGAAATGAAGGATGAGAATTTTCAAGAAAAAAATTAAAGGATGGATTCAGAAGATTTGCAACTTACATATTCCAATATCACATTGATTAATTCATCCATTTGCATTCCTGCTGTTTTGGCTTTTAGCTCCATCGTATATTTTTTATCATAACCAAGTAAAATTTCTTCATTCACTCGTGTATAAACACTTTCTGAGTCGAGTAATAATCCATCCAAATCAAATATCACGTGAGTAATTTTGACGCACGTTGAATTCATTTCTTTATTAAACCTTAATTTCTTATGAACAAAATAATTAAATAATAAATTATGTAAAAACTTCAGGGAAAATGATTTTTGCTTCTTCAATAAAATATGGTAGTACAAAGTACTGTTTATTTAATAATTAAAAAGAATCAATTAAAAAGAATTTTCTCAAATCGATTGGAAAACTCAAATTGATTAAAAAGAATTTTCACTCATTAATGTAATAGAATTATTTATAACAAATCCATCATCATCATCATATCAGATCAGGTATCAAAGTAATGAACGTTTAATTAGTTAATTAATTAAAATCCTGATAGTTTATCTAATTAGTGTTCTTTTGAGTTATTATTTATTCCGCATTTTTCAGTTCTATTTTATAATACAATAAAAAAATATTAATCGATTTGAAAGATACAAGAGGAAAAATTAATTCTTTTTTTGAGATTGTTATTATCCTTTTTGTTTCAAATCCAATGATACTAACAAAATTTGCTTTTAACATCATATCATAAAATACTAACCGGGATAGAATTAAATGAAGCTAACAATAATGAGAAAAATTCAATCAATAGTTTTAAATGATTACCGAATATTAGAATGATTGTTGTTTTTCCTAAGATTAAAATGAAATGGTTTGATTAGTACTATAAAATTAAAATATGATAATCTGATTAGTAAGTAATATAACATTTTTTGGATCATTAATTAAGAAAGCAAAAATTGAGTTAATAATTAAGAAAGTAATATCTTTCATTATTAAATATTCAAAGATTGAATTCAAAAAAAAAAATGGATATCTATAATTGCGTTATTTATTTGTGTGCTACTTTGCTATTTTTCTTTCATGGATGAATTTAAATTTTAAGTTATAAGGAGGTCAGGGGTCAGTTACCTTCTTTTCATCAACTGACCTAGGATGGATTAAAAGTTTATAAAGAGTATTTTTACTATTAATTTATTTCATATAAATGTTTTGCACATTCCTGCACATAAATCGTTTTCTTCTTCATTTTTATATTTTACAGATTCAATATTGATGATCATCATCAATGTCAGTATCAGTTTTTCTGTTCTAGGATGATGATAAACAGATACATGGAGGTGA
>NW_018108206.1:146080-156216 GCF_000183805.2 Loa loa
ATGATTGTTGTTTTTCCTAAGATTAAAATGAAATGGTTTGATTAGTACTATAAAATTAAAATATGATAATCTGATTAGTAAGTAATATAACATTTTTTGGATCATTAATTAAGAAAGCAAAAATTGAGTTAATAATTAAGAAAGTAATATCTTTCATTATTAAATATTCAAAGATTGAATTCAAAAAAAAAAAATGGATATCTATAATTGCGTTATTTATTTGTGTGCTACTTTGCTATTTTTCTTTCATGGATGAATTTAAATTTTAAGTTATAAGGAGGTCAGGGGTCAGTTACCTTCTTTTCATCAACTGACCTAGGATGGATTAAAAGTTTATAAAGAGTATTTTTACTATTAATTTATTTCATATAAATGTTTTGCACATTCCTGCACATAAATCGTTTTCTTCTTCATTTTTATATTTTACAGATTCAATATTGATGATCATCATCAATGTCAGTATCAGTTTTTCTGTTCTAGGATGATGATAAACAGATACATGGAGGTGAGTGGAAATGTGTGGATACATGGAGGTGAGTGGAAATGTGTGGATACACGGAGGTGAGTGGAAATGTGTGGATACATGGAGGTGAGTGAAAATGAATGGATACACGGAAGACACGGAGGTGAGTGGAGGAAGACGAAGACAACTAATGGAAATTATGAAAAATGAATAAAAAGGGCTATCTATAAATTAATCAAATATTGTTGTATCACCAAAGAAAATAAAAAAAAATTCACTTCGACCGTTTATGAAAGTTAAATGAAGAAACAACATTATCAGTAAGCTTAAAAGTTATGAGAATGTGTAAATGTTCCTTGAGAAAGCAAATTTCATTTGTTTGAAGCTTCAAAAAAACGAAACATTTTTTTTCAAAACATGAATCAGATTAAAGATCAAATGAGCATGAATATTTTGTGAAGGTAATAAAATGCAACAAAAAAAAAAAAAACAAAAAAAAACATTGAAGTAGTGAAGCATTCATATCATCTAACAGCTGCTTTTCAGTTTAAACCTTTGGAAGATCTTGAATTACTCATGTAGAAAATGTAAACAGGATCCGGTAATCAATGAGATAAATTTTTTGTAAACAAGATCCGGTAATTTCTATCATTGATGCATCCATTTGATGTTTCACTGTATTAAATGGGTGTATTATCTTTACTTTGTTAAAGAATTAAAAAAGATGCGAGTAAAATTAAACATAAAACAAAGGAGAAGCGAAATATTCCATCAAGTGGAATAGACTTTCGATCAATATCGAATGGTTCGAGCAACTTTTCATCGATCAAGAAATACTCTAATGGATCATAAAATGAGCCTAGTCTATTTCATCAATCATAGCCACAAAACAAATTAACTTTTTCATGCAATTATGCAATGATTAACTAACAAAGTTTTTGAAAAATTAGTAATTAACTAAACGAATGAATAATACATGAATAATTATATCAGCAGAGTGATGCAATTTTATAATAAATTCAGGCTAAGACTTGTCTGATTTTCATTTGGACAATAGCGCCAGCTGTCCAGACGATTTTCAGCCAATTCCAAGGGATCGTCTCATTTCATTGCAATGATAATTGTTAGTAATTAACAGCACTATCGATAGCGTTTGAAATTACACACAATGAAAATTTCCGGTTATATAGCAGAGAAAAAAACTGTTTTTTTTGAAAAAAAGAACTTTAAAAGACTTTTTTTTAAAAAACTTTAAAAAAATTTAAAAACTTTCTTTTTTTTCAAAAAAAAAAGAACTTTAAAGAAAAATTTAGCCATCGTTAAGTCATTAATAATGCATTATTTTTATAGATTGAAAAAGATTTTCTTTTTTACAGTAGTTTTTATGAAAAGGATAAAAATACGAGTGGACAACAACGATCGTTCTTTTCCTTTATTTCTTTGTCACCACGGTATTATGTGACACTGATGCGAATGGTTGCACCATGGATTGTTTCTCATCAATGAAGTTTTCTGAGTCAATTTTTATTTGGATTCTTCAATTTCAATCTTAACTAATACCTTGAATGGTCTTTCAATCATTTCATAGTTTCATTCATTGTGACACATCGTTCGTAGCTTTTTTTCCTTGAACTTGATTAGAGCAGAAGTACATTTAATTCAAGATAGAATAACAGTAACAATTCAAAATAGCCATGATAAGGATTAATCAATAAGCTAAAGGTCACAGCCGGTTTATTCCCCTTTTAAATTTGTCATTCTAATGCAACATTCTTACCTTTGTAATTGCTATCTTTGTTGACATTATCGAGAACATTTCCATCTTTTACTTCCATTATCACAATGTTCACTATTGTTGAAAGTTTTTGACAAATTCCGGTTTATTAAATTTCAATGCTTGAAATTACTTCCTTAACTTTCTTTCCTTCATATTTATTACTTTCTTTTCTTCCTTATCGCTTACTTCCTCAGACTAGTTGCTAAAAACTTTCCGGTTGATTGGTTGAATTAAAATACTGTCAACGATTTGCATCATAGATGATCTTTTTAAAAGCCTATTGAACTTTTAACTAAATCATGCATATTTCCAAAATTAATTCATACAGACTAAATATTTTGCTTTCCATTTTTACTTACTGTAAAAAAAAAAAGGAAATTACAATTTTATTAGGAATTTTATTTAAATAAAAAAGAAAAACATTTTATTGTAAATATTTTAAAGGCGCAAATCGATTAATTTAAAAATGTTATGAAGTAATTTGTTTATGGTGACAATTTTTTTTTTATTCAAAAATAAACTCTTCTTTTTCATTCATTCATATATTATTGATTTTCTTTTATTACTGATATTTTCCATTACTTTTTCAATCAAAATTTCACAAAGTATTCATTTTTCGTCTTTTTTTTTCGTTTTTATTATGAAATATAAATCAGTTTACGCTTAGAAAGCCCAAATTTTTTTTTTTTTGAAGAATTTTATTTCATACAAATTTTATTATACTGCTGGGTATTTCCTTAGATTTCATTAATTTTTTCTCAGTTATTTCCCTGATGAGAAGAATTTCGAAAATTAAATTTAATTTTCCTTGTTGCTTATTTAAAATGGAAAAGACTGTCGCTAGATGGCGATAATTAACTAACTTCAAACTAAAGCCTAAAACTAGCTGATTCCTTTCCTACAGCACAAATAATTATCTTCTCTAAGTTTTGCCACTTACAGAGGGTTGCATTTTTGGGTGAAAAAAAAAACTAAAATTCCTAAATTTCTGAATTTGAATGCAAAAAATCATTCTTTTTAAAAACACTAAGTGAAAAGAGTGAAATAAAACTTATCAGGAATGTCACCTGAATGTAGCAATTGTGACAAAAATTTCCACCAGTTAGTTTTATTCATTTCATTATAGATCCTCTTAAATAGCATACGTCGAATTTTACATACAAAAATTTGACAGAGTATTTGTTAACTGATATTCAATTAACGATAAATGATTATCATGAAGATTATTTAACAAGAATTCTCGATTGTTACTCTGTGCTTGATCATTGATATCTAAAGATTTCTCAGTTTTATTGTTAAATTAATTAATTTAATTATCATTCTCTCTAAACTTGTTCCACTTCCACCTGAACTTAGCAATATCTTGACTTTTCTTTTTATTTTTTATCATATAGCTATTATCAAATCATTATCTCTGTATGACTTTCGATTTTAAAATGACAAGCTTTAATTCTATTTTTGGAATGTGAAATGATAATGATGGAAGAAGGATTTCAGGATGATTCAAAAAAAAAAAACTGCAAAAGCACGACTAATGTTATCAGAAAGAAGTTTGAAAAGGAATAATTTTATGAAATGGATGATTGTTGTCATGAATTTTTTTCAGACAATTGAAATCCAAGAGTAAATGATCTTCAAAGGGCAAAGTTCAATTATGAAGAAGTTGAAAATAAAAATGACAAGAATTGAATTGATCATCTTTACTCGTGATATTAGTGATCATTTAGAGTGTTCTAACTTGTACATTCTTGCTTGATTCCAGAACATTTCCGAAATCTTAATCGTTTCCAATACCTAAATGATGAGAATCAGGCAATTGGCTTCAATGCTTCTTAAATGTATTACACTTTTATTGAAATTTAAATTATTCAAAAATCTTTTAAATGCAAAGAATTTTTTTCGGAAAATTTTTCCTACCTACATTTCATAAGAAGTGAAAATTTATGGAAATGTATGGGAAGATATCATCAAATCATTTAATTGTCCAATCATTAGTCTCGAGAATTATCCCGAGAATTTTTCATGCTATGTTATTGCTTTTTTTTTTTGAAATTTTGAAAATCTCAGAATAGCTTCGTTCCAAATTTGATGCAAAAACATTTGACAAGCAATAAATTCAAATACTCATAGTGGTAAATAACGAATTGAGTGGAAGAACTTGCTGGGATTTATACAAATTACTAATTTGATAATGAACTTATTCGAAATTCATTATCGAATTAGCAATATTAATTAGCAATACATGGTTACCTCTTAACTCATTAGCATTATTAATTAGCAATACATGGTCACCTCTTAACTCGTTGATAAATTGCATCTCTGCATTTACAGCTGATGATTTTTGCAACGATTGGGAAGGAATGAATGTTTCGAGAAAACTCGAAAGAAAGCTGTTTTATAAATTCAGTCAATGATAGATTGTAATTTGCTATAAATCGTTTATATGAATAATAAAATTGTAGTTAGGAGGTGATTTAAGGCTAACTTTTCTATGAATTGCACTATTTCAATAGCAAGGCGCTTTTTGGACTCGACCGCTTTTTCATCAGCAAATAGGTACTTTTTCACTTTTACTCTAAAAATATTTCCAATCATATTATTTATTAGTACTGCATCAACAAACTGCAGTTTGCAAACAGAAATGAGCAACTCTTTGTCTCATTACTTCTAATAAATACTGTCGCAAAATGTGATCATTCCATTTCCAATATTTGTTTTTGTTTACATGGCGGATTCTCGAGAAAAGTCAATGTTTCGAGAAGAATTCTTCAAGAAAATGAAATTAAATAAGGTGTGTAATGATTAATTGATAATCAAGAAAATTTACTTATCTTCTTGATCCTTTGATTAATTTATTTTTATTATTAAATGAATTTATGATAGTTTGTTATTAAAAGAATGGAAGAAGAGATGGATAAATATATTGTCTTTTTTTTGCAATATTGATTATCTTTTGATTTTTTTGATAGTACTAAAATTTGTTAACTTTAAAACAATTCGAATTCTGAAATGAAATTTTCATTTTTTTTGGAAAAGTGTAGATAATTTATAATCGAATTAAATTTTAAAAAATTAAAAGAATTTATATCGTAATATATACATAAACCTTCATCTATACTTTTTTTTACTAATCTTTTTTAATGAGCAATTAATTAATTAAATTTTGCCAGCTAAATTTTTTGGATAATTCATTTGTAACTGATTGCATATTTGTTATCAGTTATCATTAAATTGCTTAACTTTTAGTTCTCAAGTTATGAAGTTCATTTTTTTCATCATCTCCTCAATGATAACTTTGTGAAATAATTAAAAATATGGCATTTAGTATTATTATGTATAAGAATTTTTTCACAAACAAAAATATTCTTTTAATTTCAGATTTTAATTTGAATTATTTGTAAAATTTGTTTTATTTTTATTAGCTTTAAAACAATGATCGCATGATCGTTGCTCTCATTAATCTAATCAAAAAATAAAAGATTTAGGAAATATTTGGAAAAATTTACACCATAGCGGGTCAAAGTTCAAGAGTTGTTAGCATTTGTTCATTATACCAATTTTTAATCAATATACTAGCAAATTTAATATAGAAATTAATGGTATGAGCGGAAATTGTTATTTTTGATTTTTATCACTTTTTCAGCATTTCTTCGACAAAATGTCTTTAAAGACCGTTTCATATAAATGAGTACATTATAACAATTATAAGTTGAAAATGGAGGATCCGATAGTTTACCTGATTCAATCCGGATATTTTTGGGTAAGCCGGATATCTTTAGGGTAAGCTCAAAATTTTCATCCATCAGATTCAATTTATCGAGATGTCATATCTTTTAGAAGCGTAACTATAATTGGAATTCAATTTTCCTAACGTACTTTTTTCCATCGATATATTTCAAAGAGGAGGTGTCACATAAAAGGTAGAAAAAAAAAACTGTAAATGCGGAAAGTAATTAACGAAATTCAAATGAATGTGAGCTTACAAATATGTGTTTTATACCAAAGTATTAATTGAAAGAAACATTTAATTTCTTTTAATGATGACATTTGATTCGAATTCGAATAATTAAACAATTACTTTGCGAAAACTTTAATAGTTAATATTCACTTATCAAATGGTATATTTGATAAGAATGATGAATTTGAAAGTGATACGGAATTGATTATAGGAAAAAATCATATGAATCAAATTAAAGAGTATAGAATTATCAAATGTATTTCAAAAAAAAAAAGTTCCGTAATACCATTTGCATTTTTATAAATTGTTTCTCCTTTTTGTATTTTCTAAAATTTTTATAAAATACGACCAAAAATAAGCTAAATTAAAACTAATTAACGTTATTTTTTGCATTTTGTATTTAGTAATCAAATAAGAGTTTTACATTTCCATTTGATATTTATGTCTTCTGGAAGAAATCATTTTCTCATATATTATTCAAAATTCTTAATTTTGTATTTTAATTTTTCATTTCAAATTTTCAGCTGCCCATAAGATGTGCTATTCTTTCAATTCAATTTTACTACAAAAATTGCTACCCTGGAAACGTATCTTTGCTTTCGTCATTAACATTCTATATTTAATTACTTTTGGTAAATGATAAATGTAAAGAAATGAATAAGGCAGGTAATGTTGTCATGTTGGAGTATTGATGATAATTAATTAAATTTACATTTTTAGCATGTAAAATTGAAATATTTCAAAATTTTCATTATCATTAATAGAGAGAAATTAGCTGATAATTGATATTATTAGTTGTTATTAACAAATCTATTAATTAAATCTCAATAAATTACTTATCACATTTACTTTTGTGCACATAAATATTTCCTTTTCTTAATTACTATTATTAGCTGTTAATTAGCTAATGAATTATAAAACAAGCATTTAATTGTCGATGAAGCGCTAAACAGTTGTAAGAAAAATATGCAACAGAAGGAAAGTTGTCGTCGTTAATTTCTTTGAAATTTTGAAATTCGACCTTTTTTTAAAAAAAATTCAATTATCATTTAATGTAAATTTGTTTGTAAAGATGCTAAAATTAAAAACTGAATGAGATATTCGAGAAATATCAGCAGAAATTAAAAAATTTATTCATCTTTTATTAATTGCCACAAAAATTATTTTGAAAATTATTTAAATTTATTTTATAAAATTTGCAATAATATTCATTAAATGAATATTCTATGACATAAAGGTATTGAAAATAAAGTTTCAAACATGAAAATTACTTGCCAGACAACTATTTTTACATTCAGAGTAATATCACTAATTAAATTTACCTAATTATACGATATTCGTTAGCAAAGATAGAATCATTATTAACTTTATTGTAGTAAACACGTGGTATTAGCTACAACAAAGTACCAATGTTTTTACTGCTATATAGTTTAATTACATTTTTAAATAGTATTTTAAGCAAAAACATACTTTTGGAGAACTTCCAATTTAATTAGCCTCGTTTAATGACAGGTAATTTAAGGCTTGCAAGGATTAGAAACTTTGGGATTTAATCAGAGATAAAAAGCACCGAGTTTTACTGGGCCTAAATTTTTTCCCTTTCAATTTACACATTGCGTTTTTTTTTTTTTTTTTTTTTTTGTTCACCTTTTAGGATTAAATGCCAACGATTTTTCATAGCTAAAAACAATTTAACAAATGTTTTTCTCTCATTAATTGCAGATTAAATTTCATCATTCAAAGTTTAAATTTATTAATTCAAATTTTTTGTTTAAATTTTATCAGTTTTGTAAATGCTTTTTCAATTTTTTGTAAATTAATTAATTCTTCAAAGATGAAAAACAAAAAAAAAAATTAAATGATCAGTAAATGTTAGGAAAATTAAAATATACAATAATGATTGATTAATAAATAAACGTATCATTTTTTTTAATCTTTAATTTAATTACTTTTTAATTTAACTTTTTTGACAAGCAAAATTAGAATATTTAGGCTTTCACTTTAAAATGTTTATTTAATTGGAGATTTATCAAAAAAAAAAATGTCCAATTTAAATTTTTGCCAATAATTTCAAAACGATATTTTGTTTAAAATGTTGAATTATCGTCATTCAATTAGAAAAAAAAAAAAAAAGAATTTCTTTTTCATTTTTTTCTTTCTACTTCAAAACAATAGCATATTTAGTGGCTTACTTCAAATTCATTTTAACATGAAATAATCTGTGAAGTGCTAAGTTTGATAAATTTAGCGTTAAAAAAAAAGTTGAAGTACACATTACTCAGCAAAATGAAATGTGAAATGAACTCACTAATAGCTAATGATTAGTTGACGGAATGTTCAAAAAGAGAGAGAGAGAGGGAGAGAGAGTAAAATGTGGATTGAAAGATTTCAATTTTTGAAAATTCAAAAAAAAAAACAATGAGCAGTTTTGTTCATAAACAAACTGTGTAATTCAAAATGAAACATATAAATTTTATTAATTGGAATTTCGAACAAAATAAACAAATCTGAAATGAAAGTTTATTGCATTTCAATCTTTAAATAATTCAAACCATAGCTGAAATTAATCACTTCAAACAATATTTCAAATTGATTTGCCTTGAAATTTGATCTTGTTGACAGTAAAACAAAAAAGAAAGTATCGCAGTATTTTTAAATATTTTCCAATGTTACGAGTTGTTTTTCTTTTTTTCAAATTTATTATTATTCAAAAATGCATAAATAATTAAAAGGATATATTATTTTATCGCATTATTTATTCATTTCATTTTGTTAAATGTTAAAATAATTGTTAAATTGAAATTAACCTAATTAATTGAAAATAAATTTGATAATTATGAAGTTTATGACAAATTTGAACAAATAATTAAACTTACATTTTTCCTGCTTGATATTTCCATGTAAAATTTCAACCATTTCATCACTGGAAAATGGGATTATTTATTGGATTGTTATCAAAATCCTGAACTTTTCTTTCCTAGCAATTTCTTTCATAAATTACTTAGTTCCCACTTATCTTCATTCTTCTTTGGTTAATTAATTAATTGTTTCTTTTTTTTTTCTCATTAATTATTTCCATCCATTCCATGCATCTTTCTGTTTTTGTCCATTTTAATTTATTCCACTTTATAGAGAGAGAGAGAGTTAGGAGTAAATATGTGTTACTGTGAAAGTGAAAGTTTTTCTTTTAAAGTTTTTTTAAGTTTTTTTTGTAAAGTTTTTTAAAGTAAAAGTTTTAGAAGCTTATTATTCAAGAAGTAAATTATGTCAAACAAAGGTTAAAAGGTGAAACTCTTGATGAGAACAGGTATTCAGTCATTTATGCATGCCTAATGCAAATGGTATTTCTTGTTTTATACTGCCGAAATGCAAGTACTCCAAATAAAGCTTTCCGAATGCATTTATATTGGTGGAGGAGCAGATGTCTCATGCGCAAAAGAAAAATATCATTAGAATAGACTATTTATTTAATTAGTTAGGTGACCATCTCAAATAAAATATCCCAATATTTTCATCTTATCAACTCATTCTGTTTATTGTTTTATTGGCTTAATAATTATCAGTTCATTTATTTAAATCACTGACAGTAATTTATTTCCTCTTTTTTCCTTTTCAAAATTTCTAATTTTCTGAAAACTTTTACAATTTTTTTTTAAAAAAGATTTTCATATGTTGGTATTGATTTTAGGCAAAATATTATTTTCAAATTCTAAAATAGAGATGTTTTAACTTTTAACAATAATATTGTGGGATATTAATTCGTAATGATAATATTTGTTATAAAAATTAACTGTTCGAATTCGTTTAAATTTCTTCGAAATATATGTCAATAATGCAGATGAAAAATTGATAGTAAAAAATTGAGTTTAATAAAAAATAAATTAATTTGTCACAAGTAAGAAAACTTCAAAGAAAATTCTTTTTAATCTCTAACGATT
>NW_018108206.1:156342-159883 GCF_000183805.2 Loa loa
CATTAATATAATATGAATTGGATATTGTTTTATATTAAATTATATTATTATTTGTCTTTATATCTTTAACATTAAAAATGAAAAAAGAGGAAAAAAATGTACAAAGAAAATGTTAATGCTGATTCATCTAGAAAAATGAAATTAGGCTGATAACTTACTGATAACTTGCTGATAACTTACTTAGTGATAGCATGCAATTATTAATCATTTAGCAAACATTTGACCAGGTTAAATGTTGCCTTTAATTTTTCCATTAAAAACACTATTTTTTTCTTTTTTTTTATTTTTGGATTCAGAAATAAGCCAGGATGAATTGTAGACAAAATTAAAATGCAAATAATGAGATAGCATTAGTATGACTAATAATGTTTAGTAAGAGTGATAATGATGCGATGATAGTGGTGATCAATAAAAGTGATAGTGATCATTTGCTGATAAACTGATAATGGTTATGAAAATAAATATTTATGCTAATAACTATAAAACGATAACACTAATTACTGTAACTTCTTAATTATTCCCAAACAAATATGTTTTTAGCTTGCACGAAATCTAATAGTTCGTTACAATCTAACAGATATCACATCCATCTGATTGGTGTGATAGTTATTGCTTCAGAGAATCAATTCCATTGTGATAAAAAACAAAAAAAATGAAATCCTTTTTAAAAAAGTGCTGATGGGATAAGAACTTTTTATCATTTGATAAACTTCTTTCTGAACTCCAAATTCAAAATTTCTTTTCAGATATATTTATTCAATCAATATTTTTAATTAATAATTGTGACTTTTTAATTTATTGCTTTTAACTTAAAAATTAATTGGAATTTTTGGCAATTCATATCGGAAATCTAATAATGATTAATTATGTCGTGAAATAATTGGTCGAAGATGTCACTCCAAGTTTAAAATTTTTGCAGAAAGTTTTCTTTTCTTCGCAAAAAAAACAATCAAAAACAGTTCTTTAAATTCTTCAAGGTGGAAAGAAAGGAAGTTTTTTATCAAAGTTAAGATTATGATCATTTATTCAATTATTTAACATCGTGAAATTGTTTACAAACAATTAACTTATCTCAAAATCATTATTATATGCAAATATATACAAATAGAGTAGGAAATTTTTGAAAAGTATAACAAGTGAATAAGTGATTTTGAAGCTTTATTAAACGTAATTAATTGAATTCAGCTAATTAATTCCAATCCAACAGGAATGATTTTGGTAAATATTTGTCACAGCGAGGAAATGTCATTTGAAAAAAAAAAGCAAAGCAAATTTTTTATTTCCAAAAGCAAAAAGTGGGGATACAATTAACAGATTACTTTAAAATCTGAATTTTTACAAAATATAAAATTTAAAAATTCATCGACGTTTTTTTTGTTTATTTCAAAAGTTTCCTTTTGTATAAATGCTTTAAGCATGTTTAAGAAATTTCAAACCTTATTCAATTTCAATTTTCTAAACGTTTAGATACACTTAAAAACAATTATTTAAGTTCGTCTTATTCGAATTTGATTTAATCATTTAATCGTTGCCCGAAAATAAGTAACAATGATTGGAACAGAAAGGATATATTGAGAACATGTTTTGGTCTGATTGAAATTTGATTTCGAAAAGTAAAACAATTTGAACAGTTGGTAAATTAAAATAAATGATTTAAAGGAAGCAATGTTTAAGCATATTAGCTTATGCATCATATGATAATCTGTGAAATTCGGAAATCAATCAAATAAAATAACATAAATTTTGCATCATAAAATTGAAAACTTTTTAAAATGTAAGCTCAAAATTTACATTTTATGACATTATTATCATAGATAACTTTTATGTAGCATTAAAAAGTAAAATAAACTTAATGGAAAAGTGGCCACATATTGAACTGTTAAAATAATATGCAAATGAGACAAAACATGACAGTGCTGCCATATGCATTTTGTAGTTATGAAAATGAAATTAATTTAAGCGTACTTTTTAACAGTTTACATTTTTTTTTTGAATTTATATAACTTGTAATTGCATTTATTTCTTAAAAAAATAAACGAAAATTCGCGTGAAAAATGCATTTTTTATTTTGTTATTATTATTATTTTTTATTTAAAGCAAAATTTGAACGATAAGATAATTTGTTTTTCAAGAAAAAATTGATTTGTGTAAATATCAAAATTTAAAAATATAAATTTCATAAAAAATGTTTGAAATTTTCTTAAATATTTACATAAATAACATTCTATTTACAAATAATCACTTGTATTTAAATACTATGGATTTAAAAAAATTCTTTTCATTTGAATAATTATTTTTTAAATTAATTAATTTTCAAGTTTCACATTAATTCCGTTCAAATTTTATTAGTATTGCAAGTTTTGCTTGTCCTAAATTAGCTAAAATTGATTGTTTCAATCAATTTTGACTAATTTATTCAATCAATTTGTCTCATAATTGACATAGTAAAATGCATTTGACACTTATTCGATGAAATGATATCACTGATAAAATCATTCCATTCATTTATTTTAGTCAGTGATTAATTATTAAAAAGAAGTTATTTGAAGAAAATTAATTACATTTTCAACAAACAAAAATAGAATAAATGGTTCAATGGAATTTGCAGTATTTTATGTAATTATGCATTTTCTGTTTGCTTCAAAAAAGTTTTTATTAACTATGAAAATTTGCAAAGCGTAATTTTCTATATTATTTAATTAATTAAATTAGCAAAATGAAAGACAATTGGTATTTCGTTTGCTTAATTAGCCGGGAAACTTTAAGCCTTAATCTTATTAATAATTAATTAATCATGAAATTAGAATTTTTGTAACTTTTTAATTTTCAAAAAACACCAGTGAATTAATTATTAAAGGGATGAAATATTTAAATTTGAGAATTGCTTTTCGATACATTTAATTATAATGATAAATATAATCAATCTATTGCTTTGTTACAATCAAATTTCCCAAATCGATATTTTAAATAGAATTTTTGATAAAAAGGAAATGTATTTAAAGTCAAGCGCATATATATTATAGAACGTAGTGGAAATTTTAAAAAAAAAAATTAAATTATTTCGAAACTTTTTGAAATTCACAATTCAATATGGCTGAAAGAAAACGGTTGCCAAACATTTTATTAGTAAACTTAGGCTAATTTATCAACTATTTCTTAAAGCTTACTTTTATTATCCAAACTTGAAATAAATCATTTTTGTATCACATCTAACCCAAAATGTTTTTATGGCTTTAATTAATTAAAGCTTTAATTAATCAATTAAAAAATCTTTTTCCCTTAATTAATTATTAATTAGAAAAAAGTTTTTTTTAATTGATTAATTAAAAAATTTTTTCTTTCAATTAATCAAAAAGATTTTTCTTTTTTGAAACAATTAATATGTTGAATTTTCAATTTAATATGATTGCAATATTCTTGAAGTGATATTTTCAGCTCAAATCTTTCCGCAAAATTTAACAAAATAGCATTTATATCAAAATAATTCTCTCTTTTCCTTCCTCTTTTTTCTCCTTCTCCCTCTCTCTCTNTCTCTCCTCCT
>NW_018108206.1:160282-165585 GCF_000183805.2 Loa loa
AAGCTTACACTTTTTCTTTCTTTTCTTTTTTTTTGCAACATTCATTTGCTTATCAATATTTTCATTTTAAAAAAATAGAAATATTTTGATTGTATTGAAGAAAGTTTTGCTGAAATATTCGAAGAGAGAGAAAGAGAGAAAATTTTTGGTAGTACAATAAGAAACTTCCTTTGATGTAATCTTACTGATTGATTGATAAAAATTTTGCGAAGTGATTTCTTCGAAGAAAGAGAGAGAGAGAAAGAGAGAGAATTTTTGGTAGTACAATAAGAAATTTCCTTTGATGTAATCTTACTGATTGATTGATAAAAATTTTGTCAAATGATTTCCCGGGAGAAAAAATATGCATCAAAATGAAGACATTATCTAATCTTTTTTTTTTTTGCTCCTAACACTATCTTGTCATTTTATTTTATTCAAAAATGTCATCTGATAATAGAGTGTTAATATATCAAAATGAATAATAATTTCAAATTGCAAATATAAACTTTTTGAATTTTGTTAAAGTAAAGCGGAAACGACTTAAATTTTAAGAAAACTTTCATTCTTTCATTTCAAAATGAAAACTTATTTGACATGAAATATCTTTAGCTTTAACTTCTTATTTTCTAGCAATCTATTAATGATAACATTTGAATATCTTTCAATGAATTTCAATTTAACAAATGCTAATGCTAGTAGTATCGATTTAAATTTAAGTTCAGAAAATTAAGCCATTTAAAGGATGATGAGTCATTTTGCTTTCCGATGGAGTATTGTCAGAAATTGAACCGCACGGGATTTGATTTATGATGTAAAGGAAAAGTGTAAGCAAAAGTTATTATTATTATTATTATATTTTAAAGTATCAGTCAGTGACTTCCTCTTCATTCATTCATTCCATTTTCCACAATTTCTAATAATTGTATTTCTAAATTTCTCTTTTTAAATTTAAAAATTTTCTGAAATTTTCAAAAAATACTTGTAATTTTTTCTTTTTAAATTTCATTAAATTATTCTTAAAATTATTCTTAAATCATTAAATTATTCTTAAATTATTCTTAAGCTTTTTCTCTTTTTTTTTCTTCTTTTTTTTTTTTTTGTCTTTTGTTTGTTTATATCCCATTTATTTTAACTCCAAGAATTCTTAGATCTCTCAGTAGCAATAAACACAGTCAAAACAAACAGGGAATTTTAGATGAAATACCCTATTAAACAGTTGTTCCTATGCTAAAACATGATAAATTATATCCATCATCATGTCAAGAAACTGTTGCTGTTTATTTGGTCCAATTTTAAACAATTTTTAGATGATATATAGAATTAAGTGAAGTATTAGTTTAATTTTCAACTTACAATTATGTCACATATGTCACAGAAGACGTACGTAAAGCATTAAGTTACTTGATGTATTGGCAAAACTTAATATTAGACGTTAATTACGTGAAATAGTCGTGTAATTTGTCATCAATCAAAAAAAAAAAATAGATGACATTGAAAATTTTAAATTTATTCATTTCTTTTTTTTTTTTTTTTTTGGGCAAAAGCTTATCAAATACGAATAAATGAATATTTATGTTATCAAAGTGATAGCTTTATTTTACAGAATGAATTGAATTGTATTATTAGTTTTAATTAATGTAATTAATGCTATGGAATACCTTTTAAAAAAATTAAAAATTTTAAAAATTTCAATTGATCTCTTTGTTATTTCCTTATCATATTAGCTTTTTTATATGTTCAATATTAAAGTTAATTAATATTTTCGTATTCTTTCTTAAAAATCTCTCTTACTTTCACTTTCTCTCTCTCTCTCTCTCTTTCTGTCTCTTTCGGATGAAAATGATCAATTATTTTACCACCTTTAAATATTTATTTATCCTTTCTTTTCTGACACTGATAAATGTATACATTTTACACTTTTCTTTTTTTTTTTTAAACTTATAGCCAGCAACTTTTTTATTTTCTAGTATAATGAAGCAATTTGTAGAACAAAAGAAAATGATTAATCCGGAATTTAATTTTCCGATTTTTCTTAAACTATTTTAAACATTATTATTAATATTTCAGGAAATACCAACAATCCTATTCCAATCATTAATATTTTAAATGAAATGATTAATGATGAAATTTCTTTTTTTTTTGAAGAAGAAGAAGATTTAAAAACGCTTTTGATTATCATTTTCAGATATTTTTTAGGTAATTTGAACTTACTTTACAATTCTGTATTTTGATATTTCTTCGATATCTTATCATTATCATAACCACGCTTACCTAATCATTATAGCTAGGCTGTAAACGAAGATTTGGAAGGATCTCTTCTATCCATGTTTAATGTAAAGGTTACAAATATAAATGTATCCTTCTAGTAGTCTAAATAGTGGATTTTTTAGGTGAAATACAGTATGCACGGAATTGGCCCCATTCTTTAACTACTAACGTTCATCTATTAGGGGCCTAACGAACTAGGAACATAGATTTTATCAGCATATTCGTCTCTCAGATGAATGGCCTTTAGGAAAGTTAAACGAGTTCCATCTGCTCGGATTTGGAGTTAAAGTTGTCCTTCTCCAAGGATCATCATCAGGATGCTAATGAGCATATTCCTCTCGTGGATGCACTTTCTCTGACTCTTCCGTTAAGACATGTCTCGTATGGAAGACTCCACCGGAAGCATATATCACCGCCCGGATAGCTTGCAAACTAAAAAAAAGTATATGCAAGCATTTACCCCATGATCTAGTATGGGAGAGCCTGCCGGAAGCATATACCACCGTCCGGATAGCTTGCAAACTAACAAGAGTATATGCAAGCATTTACCCCACTATTTGATGTGGGAGAGTCTACCGGAAGCATATACCACCGTCCGGATAGCTTGCAAACTAACAAGAGTATATATAAGCATCTACCCTGCGGCAAGATGGTGCCTCACGTTGACTTAATCTTACTTATTCTATCAGTAGTAATTGTATGGTTAAATTAAGTTGCATTGTCCCAGTGATAGTAATGCATGTTTTTAAAATTAATTCATTTTTAAATTTCACTGCTAGGGTTTACTATCCTCAAATGTTCTCCTCTTCTTTTTTCTTTTTTTCTTTTTTTTTGTAATCAAATTTTTCAAAGAAAATTCCTAAACGAATAAAACAAAGCTAATTTCACATAATAAGGAAAGTATTTGTAGGATAATATGAAATGTTAAAAATTGAGCTTTGAATAGAGCTATTATCATCTTCCCTTCCATATACATATCAATGATAGCTACAAATCATATCAGCTATTATCATTTCGTGCAATTGTTTCTGATAAAGTCATTATCACTGGAAAGTACATTAGCTGTCAAAGAGATAATTGCTTCTTCTTCTTCTTCTTCTTTTATTGCTTTGGTTGTTTTTTTTTTTTGATCCATTAAGATACCAATTATGGTTTAACTTCGAATTAACAAACTTTATTAATTAACAGCTTCATTAATATCTCTCTATATACCCATCTATTTTTAGAAACATTTGTCATCTTACCGACATTCTCGTATTGGCAATTATTTCTCTAATATATTCGTCATCTGATAATGACAAAAAGTTTCACTCAAATTTCAATTTTTAATATTTCAACATTTTCCAAAATTTCGAAAAGATCATTGTTCAAATTGTTTGCCAAAAAATGGCTCTCCGTTTTACAATAATATTTTAGCACAATTATGAATGATTCATTTTAATAGGAAAATTTGTTAAAGTTATCAAATTAATTTGCTACCATAAAGAAATTTGTTCAAAACTTTCAAATATCTTTCTGATCGCTCAATTAGTTCATAAATTTTTCCCAGTAATTATTAATTGTCGCCTTTTAATTACATTGAAAAAAAAATTCAAAAAACAAAACTTTTAAATCTTTAATTTAAGCTATTACCAGAATGAAATTAAATTTTAATACGAAAATTATAACAATTACTTACTGAATAATTATCATTTGACGCTAAAGTAATTCATTTCTGATTTCGAAAAAAAAAAGATTTAAAGGAAAAAAAAATATTATACCAGATGATTACTTCGGCTTAATAAATTTCATCAAATTATAACGAAAATTTTAAGTATCTAAATAAAGTTGACATTTTTCACTATGTTTAAATAATTTTGAATCAAATATTAAATTTTATTCGTGGCATTTCTCAATGTCGTAATTAGTTAATGGGATTTAAACGGATGAAATCAAATGTGATTTGATTTTAATTTTCATTAAAAAGAAAAGAAATAAAAATGATTTAACAATAAAGAAAAAGAAGAAGAAGGGAAAATACTTTATGGAATGGGATGATACTTTTATTTCATTTCAACTTTTTTTCCAAAAAAAAAAAAAAAAAAGAAAAAAGAAAAGAAACCATTTTTTAACAACTGTTTGTATTCATTTTTCTTCTTAATCATATCTCAGTTAAAACACATCCTTTTCTTTTCCCTTTCATATCATTATTTTTTTCCTTTTCTTCCTTCCTTCCTTCTTATTTCATCCTTTTCCTTCCTTTTTCCTTATCATCATTATCATTATTCTTTCATTCATCAAATCTACCTTCCTAATTTACCTCTCAATATATAACTTTACATATTCTAATTAATGATAATTAATTGCTATTTCCAATATTTCTTTTTCTGTGAAGAATTACAGTAAACAACAAATATATATAGAAAATAAATTTCATGCATACATTCTAAGAATTAGTGAAAAAGGAATGGAAAGGAGGAAATGGAAAAAAAAGGAACCGGAAAAGGCAACACTTTATGGCAACAAAACCGGAAAGAGCAACAATTTATAGTAACAAAATCGGGAGGAGAAACAATTTATGGGAACAAAAGACTTCCTAAATAGGTCAAACATTTTTAGTGAATTAATCTTAACGAACTTGCTAAGTTAACTTCCTTGCATCGATTGATTGATTCATCGATTATCATTTTATCAGTATTTATCAATTTACATTTAATTTCAGTAAAACGACCGAAAAGTTTCTGGGTGCGATTTGGTATTTGATATATTTTGATTCCATTTGTGGCTATTAAATTCATTATATATCGTGGAAAAAATGTCATGTTAACGAAAGAGAAATTCGATACAATTATAGAGAAAAAAATGGTGAGTGTAATGATAATGTTGATTAATTACTGGGTACCTCATTTACAACCTTATCATATGTTCGTTAATTACTGGATACCTCATTTACAACCTTATCATATGTTGGTTAATTACTGGATACCTCATTTACAACCTTATCATATGATGGCTAATTGCTGGATACCTCATTTACAACCTTATCATATGTTGGTTAATTACTGGATACATCA
>NW_018108206.1:166031-169569 GCF_000183805.2 Loa loa
TCTACAACCTTATTATAAGTGTCAAGTTATTTTATAAAATTGAGCTATCATATTTGTTATACTCTTCATTGACAGTATTCTAAGAAATCGTTGATCATTGATTTTGACAAATGAAAATCTTATCAGATAGGATCTGATTCATGCACATTAATTTGATTTAATTCATTTGACAAACAAAAAATATTACAGGTTCTTTTTTCATTTCAAAATGAATATTATAGGAGAAATCATGCTTTAAAAATTATTAAATGATTATAAGTTTATCTTCAATATAATAAATGATTGAATTTCTGAAATAATTTTATTTTTCTACTTTTTTTTTTTTTTCAACTAATATTAGTTACATTGATTCAATAGCAGTGTGTGAAATGAAGAAGATTTATTTGTTGCTAATAATAAGTGAGCTTTTAAAAGCTCAGAAGTCAATCTATTACCTTCAAGTAAAAAAAAAAAAAAAAAAATAGTTTAGCTATAATAAGTGCTTAAAGTTTTTTTTTTTAAGAAAAAAAAATCTCTTTCAATTTTTCACAAGTTCATGCACTAACTAAATATAGTTCACAAACTATGAAGCAACTTGTTCTCAAAGTCTTTTCTTTTTCTTTTTCGTTTGTTAAACATTTCAATTTCGCAAATTTATTTTTTTCTGCTTAAAATTGAATTTCATCGATTTTTTTTTTGAAGTTTGAAATAATTTGTTTTAGAAATTTACCATAGATTTTCCTTTTCTTTTTTATTTTTTTTTTTTTTTTTTTTTGTTTCATATTTTGCAAATGAATTATTTTTTTTTTACGAATTTTAAGTTATACAATTAATCTTTTCTTATTACAGTATGATATTATCACCACATTTTTTTTTGATATTTTTCGAAATTTTTTAGAATTGGATTTTTTTAAATTAAGATTTAGCCTATTGTTAGTTAGAATATATTACAAATTCAATTTTCTTTATTAGTTTTGTTTATTGAAAGTGAAATATTAGACTTCCAGATGTTAGAATTATCTAAATTGTTGTTTCAAAATTGTGTAATCTTAAATATTAAAGGAAATTTTTTAAATGCTTCATATAAAATACAAAACAATTCAAAATAATGTCACATAACTCCTTGCAAAATAATTTTTGAAAGTAATTTGTCATCAATTTTATGATTCTGATTACTTTGTTTCCCGTTCCTCTTCATGATAATATCTGATTACTTTCATTGTTTCTCTTCTTTTTCTTCTGTTGGATTCAGAAGAAATACAGTTTTGACCTATGGGATGGTATTTCTATCACTTTACATTTGTCTTTCATATGAATAATAATGTTTTTTTTTTTGAAAATAAGCAAACATATGTAAATATTACCGTAATATTTCATTATTAACTGAAACTGTATCTATGGCTAATTCTGAAATTTTATTATCATCATATCAATGCAAACTATTTTGATTTCGCTAATAAAATAATTTATATTTTTCTTTTTATAACTTATTATTTGGATATTTTCATTTATAATATTTTATGTAAAAATTAAATTTTAGTTAGTTTTAATAATGAAAACTTACCTTTTCATTTTGATGAAAAATCTGGAAAGATGCTCGTATTTTATATAGGAATGCATTTAATTTCTGGTAACAAAAATTTTTAAATTAACTAGAAGTTTTTAAAATTTTTGCTAAAGTTTTATAGAAATTTTGAAAAATACAATTATTATTATTATTATTATTATTATTTTTATTTATTATTATTATTATTATTATTATTATTATTATTATTATTATTATCATTACCATTGTTATTTTATAATTATTATAATTGTCATTATTATATGTTGAGGAGCTTAAAGATTGGCATGAAATTTAAGAAGACTATTTGAAACAAATCATTTACTCTAATTTTTCTTCTTTCACAATGAAACAAATATTTTTTAAAGTTTTCTAATATTATTATCCAGAATTGTAGAAATGTGACAAAAAATTTTTGTTTCGGTTTATTAAAATGATAAAATCATAAAATTTAGCAAATTATTCATTTCTGAATGCAATATTTAGCATTCATAAACCTTTATCATTTAATTGATCCTCGGAAATGATAAGATCAATAAAATGATAATGATTTATGGATGTTAAATACGATCAGTTTTCGTTATTTCTTTGAAAACAAACTTCCCAATCGAATAGAAATGTTAATAAAATATGGTAATTTTGTAAATATTCCTCTTGAGAATGTCTAAAATTAGTCCCAACTGACGAGTGGTAGTACTTATATATAAGATATACTACTAAATATAAGCTTATCACATTGACAATAGCGCTAAGCTTTCAAAGCCTTAAATTACTAAGCATATTTCAAGCGAAATATTTCTTCCACTCTTTTTTATGCATAAACCAAAGCTTTTATTTTGTTGAAAAGAAGGAAAAACATGCTAATGGAAGCTTCTTGGTGACAAATAAAAAGCTTCATTTTTCTAAAGCGGAAAATGAAAGGTCCCATAAACTACTACCAATTGATCATTCAACCATTTCAATACTTTTTCATTACAATATCAATGCTATTTTAAGCATCTTTTTAAATTCACCTATTTTATGCATCCTTTCAAATGTTAACATTTTATTTTTATTTTAAAAAGTAATATTTGCATTAGTAATTTCTAAATTTCAAAAATTCGATTAAAATTTTACATTTTATTTGGTTACGATTATTTATGCATACATATCCCTTATTCTTTTGCAATTTACTTTTATTGTGAATTGTGTAAGATAAGATTTACTTCATTTTCTAAAGTCAAATTGGCAGATTCATAAGCGCCTGACGCAACTTGATGCTATGCTAAGCATCCTTCGCAACAATTTATCACTGGGGAATTTACACCATAAATTTGTTAACTTAAATTCTGGCATCTTTCCAATTAATCGATACATTTTTTTTTTCTTCGGCAATTATTTATTTGATAGTAAAAACAAACAAAAAAAAAACAAATTTTAAGCTTAAAATTCGATTAAAAAAAAGAATAATTTTATTTAGAAAAAAAAAGGAAAAAGTAATCGATTCTTAAATTCTTATTAGTAATTATTCAAATTTCGTTGAAAATTTATTAGTTAAATAATGAATTTCAAATTTATTTAACTTAACAAAACAGTATTATCTGCTGCATCAATTCATACATCCATCCTATTACTTATCTATGCAAAAGTATTATTAAGTATCATACTGAAAAAAATTTGTTAATTAGGAAAAGATAAAAGAGAATGTAAACAAGGTGAATGCATGCATTTAACTATTGTTTACTTTTTTATCAAAAGCATTCTTAAGTTAAGTTATTGGTCATTATTAAATGACCCATTGTTAAACATCTTATTGGTCATTGTTAAATAATTTATACAATTCAATAATTGTTATCGATAAATATTCTACTTAAAAATGTAATTTAAAAAAAGAAATTTTAAGTGTATTTAAGTAAATAGAAATGCATATTTTAAGAGCCATTTATGAATTATCATTGTGACAATAACTTATTTCCTAACTGTGACAAAATTTGATAGTTATTACTAAAGGAGAGA
>NW_018108206.1:171125-178000 GCF_000183805.2 Loa loa
AATTAATTTATTTCTTTCTTTCTTTTTTATTCTTTCTTTTTTTTGAAAACTATAATCTAAAAATGATTTTTTCAATTCCATTAAATTTCCATTCATTTATTGATTAACAGTTTTCTTTTTTTTAAAGCACCACAAATTTCCATTTTAAATGCATTTTGAAAAATCAATAGACAAATATTTCAAAATTTTTTTAAAAAAATTCATTTATAAATTTTCAACAAAAAGAAATATTTGCTTCAATTAATGTCTCCTTAAATTTCATTCAAATATGTTTTCGAAATTTATTTATAACATTGTTTATCGTCACAAAGTTTAGGTATTATTTATCAATAAGTTTTAAATTTTAATTGATTTCTTTTTTTTCAAATTATTCTTATCAGTCATCCGGAAAATAATTTAATGATTTTTAATGCAACAGCATAAAACTTGTTTTATATTACTTTTATTTTTTGATGGTTAATTTATGCTTTTATGTTTTCACTTTTTTTTTTAATAGCTTTTACTTTCATTCTTTCATTTATTACGCCAATAATTGATTTTATTTGATAAATATGATAATCATTTAATTCATTAAATTTGTTATTTGCATTATAAATCAGTCATAAAATTGATTAAAAACGAAAAATCGATCATTACATCATTAATTTTGAATTATCAATTAGGTAACATTTGATTCATCATCTCGAGATTATTGGTATTTTCTATGATATGTATGCTATGTTTAAATGTCAGTTGCTGTAGTAATTAACAATAAGTGAATTTGAAATAATCTAAAAATTAATCTGAAAATCCCTTCCATTTATTTTGTGTAATTTAAAATATTTAAGTATTATTATTATCCAACCTTGTTTTTCTTTTCCCTTTTTTTTAACTTACATTTTAACAATTTTGAATAGTCTCCAAATTTTTTTATATTGATAACAATATATTTGTATGTTAAGAATTTGATTATAAGGTAAATTTTAAAATGTATAAATACCCCTTTTCAAATCGCCTTTTTTTAATTAAATAATTTTTCGAGTGTATAAGTATGTTTTTTTAATTACTTCCTCCTAATTAATTTTAATTAGGTTTTTAGTTGTATGTTTTTGTTTTTAAATATGTCCTTTTATTGTTTCAAGTTTCTAAACCTGTGAGCATGTTTTTTCTCTTAAAGTATAACTATATTATTTTAATTGCTTAATTTTAATTAATTCGTCATCACAATACAATAACAGAAGTTACTTTAACAGGTAACTTTACATAATTTTTATCAATTTCAAAAAAAAAATACTAGTAATGAACCAAAAATCAACTTAAAATAAAAGGAATATTTCAAGTATGCGAATATAATCATACCTCACAATTTGTTATTTAATTTTTTAAATTGTAGTTTTTGATAATACAAACTGATAGAATAATTTTGCACCTGTAACCTGGTAAAAAGCTTAAAGAAAAAGTTTTACAAAATGTTTCACAATCATTTCTGGATGATTATCATTTGTCAATTTAATTTATCTTTGTATAATTCTAAAGATTTTTTTAAAATTTTTTTCACAATTCAAATCGATTTTTTAATACATATTAATAGCTTAGAAAAAAATGAAAATTTCTCATGGAATTCGTTTTTTTTTTCTATTTTCTTAAATTATATAAGAATAAATCGATAGTTGTATTCTTTTTTTTCCTGATTCTCTCTGTTATTTAAAGTTATTTATAGTCAAAATTAAAATTCAAAAAAAAAAAATTAAAGGAAAGAGAGACGACCTTTTAGTGTTAATGATAAATGAGCAAAATGTTAATCAATTGGGCTATTTCTTAAAAGTTTTCTATTTTTTGGTTTTTTTTTTTTTTGTAAGCCTTTTTTGATATTACTAATTAATATTCTTATTTCATCATTTTTTAAAAATTCAAACTTTTCGCTTTAATATCGCTACTATTAAATCTCATCCACCGCTTTTAAAACAATTTTTTTTTTTCATTTAACAACAAATTCTTTCCTGTTTTTCTTTTTCAAAAAGAAAAAACATTTACGAAAAAAACTCTTTTTTTTTTTTAAAAAACGATTAAAAAAGGGAAACTTTGAAATATTTTCTAAATGACAATTTACTCAATTTAAAAATAAGGAAAAAAGTTCATATGGGATTTAAAATTTAATAATACTCATTTGGTTATGTATTCTAAATTAGCAATAATTATTGTAGTCATTTGCAAATAAAGCTTAAGTCATTTGAATATAATTCTATTTGAAGTATTGCCTAATCTAAGTTTTATTTTACATTCATTCATTTTTTTTTTTTTTTGGCAGGAACAAGAACTCTTTCTCTCTCCCTCGTCCTCTCACTCTCACTTTCTCTCTCTCTCTCTCCCTCTATCTCTCTCTCTAAAAAATGTAGTTTAACCAAAAAATGGATCCGGAAAAAAAAAAAACATTTCCTGTAATTATCAATAATGCAGAAATATATGCCCATTCAATGACAAATGATGCTTCTATAATCGATAAATATTTATATTTTGACGCTTTTAGTGGGATATTATTGATAATCATATCTATATATTCTCTAATAATTTCTCTTGATTTGCATATTAAAAATTTTCAATAATGTAGTAAAGTAGTATTTTCGCAGAAATAGAATGAAAATAATAAATTGGACGATTGCTCAAAAATAATTTATTCACTCAATTCATGGAAAATAGCATCATCATCTCCCTCAAATCCCTAATTTTAACATCATCCTAATTGAATATTTATTTCATCACAAATTCAATTTTTTAAAAATAAAAATATCAAAAAAAAAAAACTTCTATGCTAACATAACATAACAGGCTAAATCAATTCTCTTTTCCTTTTTTTCATTCTGATAAAAAATTATCACTAATTAATGATATTGTTCAAAATTTTTAGCAAATCAAATTTGAATCTGAAAAAGGTATTTTAAAAAAGATCTTGTAATTTAATTTGGAAGAAATTTAAATGATAATTTTCATCTTAATATTATTTTATCTTAAATAATTTTTTTTTTGATTTGGAAGAAATTTAAATGATAATTTTATTTCAATATTATTTTATCTTAAATAATTTTTTTATTACGATTATTATTACTTTGATATTTTTCGTGGAATTTTTATAAATCTGATTTGATAAGTTTTAGCATCGAAATATTGAACAAACATTGATATGCATTTGTCATAAAATTTATCTTAGAAAAATTCTCTTTTTGTATTGTAATGCCTAAAATTTATTTTAAAGCGCAAATGTCTATTAGAATGATTTAATATTAATTAAATTAAGTATAAAATTTAGTAAAAAAATGATATAATTTTGAAAACTTTAAGAGATTTTATTTTTTTAAATTTTTCCAAAATGGAAAGTTTATTTGTAAAAAATTGTTTCATTAATGAAATTTTAATCTTTATTATTTTCTGCCATTTTTGTTTAAAAAAAATGATAGGCTGAAAACTTTTTAGAATTTTTAAAATGAGTTTTTATTTTTAAACAACTTCCTTTTTATTGAAAGGCTTCTTATTTTTGTGAAAAAAAAAAAAAAAAAAGTGATGAAAAATTTCTAATAATAACTTTAGACTTCTGCTTGCTAGCTTATTGCTATTCATTGATTGAAAGTTTTGTGATATAATTGAATTAAGCGTGGAATTAAATTACTTGCATCGATTTCATTCCAATAACTTTGAATTAAATTATCTGCATTGATTTTATTTAATAACTTTTCTACCTAATTATCTAATTTATATTTAAATTTTAAAAATAGAATTGAATTGTACAAAAATTCACGCGTTATTGATTTTTTAAAAGAATGAAGTATTAGTTTAAACATTGAAAACAAATGTCAACGATCAATCTGTGAGACTGTTTATAGTTGAGAATGGTTGATAACATATGGGAGAACATTTTTAAAATATAACTAATAGATAGATGATCATAAATAATGCAACATTTGTTATTTGTTATTTTTAAACAAAAAGAATGGCAAAAAAAAAAAACGGAAAATTTCGAAAGCATTTAAATTTTATTTGTCCAATTTTGAAGAATACTTTTTTTTTTTCATCCGAGTGATTTGTTGACCATAATTGCAACACTTTTTCGTCTCTCTTCTATTATTTTAGGATTAAATATATTCGAGTTAATTTGAATGATTGATGATGAAAAAATATTCAACGATCCTTTACATATTTCTTCTAAAATAGTAAAAAGTAATATTTGATTGATTTCATTTATTTATTTTGTTTATATTCCAAATTTGAATCATTCATTAAATGGAAATGATAAATGAAATAAGCTGATAAAGATAAAAAGAGGAATGGTTTATTAGGTTGTATAAAAGATTTCATTGGAAGGAAAATGAATTACACAAATTTATTGTCTTGTAGATAAAGATTTAATTTTAAAATATTTGGTTGTTTCCTTTGTTCCTGATAAGTTTCATTGTTTCACTTATTAGGTAGACTGGATTAAATAAAGGCTAAAAATCTAAACAAAGACTTTAAAAGAGAAAAAACCTAGAAAAAAACCTTTTTTATTGGGTTTGATTAAAGATTTGTTAGGCTTGATTAAAGATTTGTTAGGTTTGATTAGAGGTTTGTTCGGTTTGATTAAAGGTTTATTAGGTTTGATTAAAAAGGTTTATTAGGTTTGATTAAAAAGGTTTGTTCGGTTTCATTAAAGGTTTACTAGGTTTGATTAAAAGATTTCAATTAAAAACCTTTCTTTTTTTTTTTTTTTTTTTAAGACTAAAAACCTAAACAATACATTCAATCAAATTAACGCTTAAATGTGTAATTATCATTATTTAAGAAAAAAAATGAACAATGTTGAACCAGGCAAACGATTTATAAATTTAACAAAACAATTGATAGCATGATTGCATATAACTGCAGCATATTCCAACAGAATGTTTAATTATTTAAATAATTAATGATGATGTCAAATGTGACTTTCATGCTATAATTAGATGACAAGATTTCACACATTTTCCTTTTTAATGTTTTACAACTATTTCGGTTTATTCTTTGATGGCTATTTATATGCGACACATTTTCTCATTTACTCCGAAAAATAGCTCATTTCGCTCATTAACTTCCCCTCTCGAATATTCATTATCTCTTTATTGTAAATATTTAAATGAAGAAAATTCATTATCCTATATAATATATATATATAGCCAGTTTGTCATATGGCAAAAAGCGGTGATAGTTGTTTACGCCAATGGATATTTCCTCATCTATTTTGGTCATTTCCTCCAAAATGATCTTCTTTTAACTAAAATTACCATTTGTTACTTTTTTTTTTCAGTAATTTTTCCTCTTCTTTTTTTTTCCTCTTGATTTCAAATAGGAATAAATATCCTTCAATCATTAATTAAATTGAAATTGAGTAGAAGAAGGAAGGAAGGAAAGGAATATAAATCCATTGAGGAGATGTTTACCGGAAAAAATCTATAAAAGATGACTTCCCAGATTACTTAATATTCATTTTCTTTTTTCTTTTTTTTTCTTCCGTTTTATTTCTTTTATCATATACACAAATAATATTTTTCGTAATTTATTAATTAATTTCGTATAGTATACATTATGTAATATTATACATTTTGAAATGTGATGATATTATCTTCTTTTATCATACTAATTTACTTTTCATTTTATCACATAAAAATGTCATCCTTCTTTTTTCTTTTTTTTTCTTTTAAATTTATAAATTGATAGAAAAGTTTGGATATAATTGGAATTATTTGGAAATATCTAAAAATCATTAATTATCTTCTAAATTTGTTATCAAACGATTATTTTTTTTTTTTGAGGAATAAACTATAAAATATATGGAAATAATTAATTGCGTTAATTTACGTTTACGCTAAAGTTTATGGGATGAGAAAAAGTAAGAGAATAAATTTTGTAATGAGAAAATAAAAAAAACAGAAAATATATGAAAACGATTGATAAATGTATTTGATATCATTCATTTTTATCAGTCAATCAAAATATCAAAAAGATTAAAGGTTAAGTATACATTCATTCCAATTGACCCTTTATTTATTTGATTTAACTATTTAAGGTTAAATTAAAATTGACCAAAATATTACTCTATCCTATTATCATAACTAATTTTGTTAGCTATTGCATTATAGTGCATGTAATACTGATCATTGTTGACTATTTTACTCTTAATGAACAACTAATTAATTTTTTTTAATAACACTTTCTTATATCTTATCTCATCGTATAATCTTATACAATTATTGAATCAATAAGTAAAACTATTCCTGCTTTTAAAATTTGTTAATTTGAAGAAAAGTCATAATTGGATCAATAAATTAGTGCAACAATGATGGAAATTAAATGAATAATATTTATGATAATTGAAGTAATATAATATTACTTACCTGTAAAATACCTATTTTAAACTCTAATTTATTGATTACAATCGATTATTAGCAGCATTCTAAATTTTTTCTTCTTCTAAGATCTGAGAACTATCTCTCAGTTAAATAATCTTTTTTTATTATAAATTTAATATCGATGTACTTTTACTTTTGATCAATTTGTGATCCATTTTACGAGACCAAATGAAAGTTATTGTTGTTGCTGTTATTGTTGTAGCAAGCAAGTAGTATTGAAAAATAACTTATTGATTGATTCATGATCATATTTTATTGATTTAAGCTTTGCGAGAGTGAACAAATATAATAAATGTTGACCAAATTCATGATTGTAATTGCATTATGGAAGAGATGCGAATAATTGTAATGAAAGAATAAAATTTTAGTCAATTTTCTGTAATTAAACCTAATATTTAATCAGTAATTAATTTTATTCATTTTAACACTCAACTTTTCTTTTTTTAATTAATAACAATGAGCTGATAACATTCAAATTTACTCATT
>NW_018108206.1:178891-180334 GCF_000183805.2 Loa loa
TCTCTCTCTCTCTCTCTCTCTCTCTCTCTTTCCTTCTCTCTCTCTCTCTCATAGTAATAGTTAAGAATTGTTTAAAAAAACATGTTTGGACTATTCTTTCATCCCATCTTTTCTTTTTTTTTTTTTCCTTTAAAGTAGTAAAGCTTTTTATCCTAACCTAAGCATCTGTCTACATTTTTGACTACTCACATTTTTCATTATCTTTCGAATACTACCCACCCACATATCTCTCTCATATACTCATCCTTCTCCCCCTCTCTCTCTCTTTCTCTCTCTCTCTCTCTTCCTCCTCTTTCTTCTCTTCTTTACTCTCTTTTTTCATCATAATCAGTATTTTTAAAATTTTTCAAAAAAATTATAAACTCACCAAAAAATCTGACCAATTAAATGACCTACCTGTGAATTATTGAAAAGATTAATAATGAAGTTATACTTATTCAAAATGGATCAATCATATAAACAATACAAAAGATCGATAGATCGAATAAAGGAATTAATTAATCGAATAACAATCTTTTCAATTTGTGTAAAATAAATTTGAAAAACAAAAAATGTTAGCTATAAATTAAACTAAAGAGTTATCACATTGTTTACATTATGAAAGAAAAATAAATTGAATAAGAATAATTTACTCATACAAAACATTTATTATCTATCATCTTATCATATCTCTAATAATTATCATTTTTACACTATCTTATCATATCAAATTGATACAAAATTATCAGCTGATCATAGAATATATGTATTCATTATTTACCAAAAAAAAAATTTAATTATTCAATCGATACAAATATGTTTCAAGTTGGTACTAATTTCATTTCTTATTTTCATTACGGTATCGATTTAGATTAAAATCGTCAAAAGATAGATTGCGCAAAAGTTAAACTTTAAGGATTAATTTTAAATCACATTAAATTGCGCAGGTTTTAGTTTATTCTATCGATGTTTCAGGAAAATTTTTGTCAAAAAAAAAAAGTTTTTTTCTAAATTTTTATCGACGTTTAAAAAAAAAAAGGCTTTAAGCAGTTCAACAGCTTCAACATTCTGTTTACAATCATTATGGATAGCTTATCTTATCTTTATCACTTCTTTACGATCAAAAATGACTAGTGATCGATATGTTGATACTGTTGATAAGTGTTATTCGAATATAAACTACCATATTGATGTTTTTTTTCTTTTTTTTTTGCAACATTCCTTAGGTTTTGATAACAATTATTGTGGAAGGAAATTTGTTTCATTTATCAGATGATAATATGAATTAACAGATAATTATCATGAAAAGGTTAATTAGGTAAACTAATGAGACTTTTCCTTTTTATGTTTGCAAAAATTTTGGAAGTTAAAGTAAATTTTAAATGTGAAAAGTTGAAAAAAATTGCTTCCATTAATTTCTAATAACATTGAATGAAAAATTTTTATTAATTTTAAAATTGCTAC
>NW_018108206.1:181549-191745 GCF_000183805.2 Loa loa
GCTTTTCTCTAGTTTTTTTATTTTTTTTGTCCAAAAATTTGCAAAAGGCAAGTTTTGTCCTTTTTTTCCAAATAAAAAAAAGATTAATTTTATTTGTCATTTTTGCTTCCTTTGCATAATTACATTGTATGAAATTTTCTGCTCTTTGGCGAGAAAATTTATTGACATTTTTGCAAAATTGTGCTAAAATCGTTCCTTTCCCTTTTTCATAATTCTAAAATTACTTAAAATAGTGAATTTTTCAAATATTTAAATTACTATAAGAGAAGTCATTTCATAAAAATACCATAAATTTTTATAAAAATATTTTAAAATAAATGCAAAATCAGTGCTGATCATTTGATAGGCAAGCATTTATAAATATATTTTTCATTTGTTTGCAACAAATAAAACATTTAATAGATTTGAAATACTAAGTAATAAAAATAAAACTTTTAAAATCAATAAAATTCATATTTAATTAGCAAATAAACAGGCTTAATAATTGATTAACATATTTTGAATTCCTATTTAAAATTCACTGAATCAATGCTGGATATTATTTTTATGCTTTATACTGTGGCCAAATTAATTTCGTTCTGTTTACTCTCTATTAATTAATTGCTATCTTTTAAGTAATGAGTGTTTTAATCAAAATTAAAAATATAAAACTTCGCACTTAGATAATATGAATGAAACTAATAAATCTTTTTAATGACATAGTTGACGTATGTCATCATAATGCATTATGATAATTTTTCACTTTCTAAAAATGTATACGCAATTTGTTAGATGGCTAATTAGGAATTTGTGTTATCTTAAAAGCTTTTTAAATTAATCATCAAATAGCTTGACGTATGTAATCCATTTAATATTTTTTTTTTCCAAAAAAAATCAATCAAATTATAGAACAAATAATATATTATAAGAATTGACGAATATTCCTTCCCAATTTGGCCATCGTCAAAAAGTCCTTTCAGAATTTAATCCTTCAATTTTACCATCATCAAAAAATATTTCAAATTCAATCCTTCAACTTTTTATCTTTTATCATTTGTATAAATCATTTAAAATTTATTTTACAGGATTTGTGGAATGATTATGGACAATTTGTCGAAGGTTGCAGTAATGCAACCGTCCACATCATGGGCATATAATGTTGGTAAATTAGTTCAAATAGATGGTCTTGAGTATAATCGAGCTAAAACAATGGATGAATGTATAGAAGCGCTTGAACGAAGCTCTTTACCAACATTTCCAGATAATAGTAAGGAATTTTAATTATGAAAATTTTAATTTTATTTAAAAATATACTATTAATAATTATCATCCTATCTAGGACGAATATTTGAATATAAATTATAATTTATATTAATAGATAATGGATCATTATGGTGTAATGCGACCTTCGATACAGTACTCTGTTGGCCAGCAACACCAGCTAATAGTAGTATTACTGTACGTTGTCCACCACTTAAAGGACTTGATCCTGGAAGTTCGTTTTTTCTTGAATTTTTTTCTTTTTCTAAGAAATAAGGATCTGTTTTTTTTTTTTTTATTATTATGATATTAATGAATTATACGTAAATAAATAATTTTAGAGAATATTACCAAATATTGTCATAGTTCGGGTCGTTGGATGGGTCGAGCAGAGGGTGACTTCTCACGTCCTCATGGCTGGACAAATTTTACGATGTGTTTTACCCGAGAAGTTATTGAAATGATGACTAAGCTCACCAACGGATCTCTTGTTGTAAAGTTTTTTCAAAATTTTTGTAAAAAAAAAATTTTTTTATTAAAATAATTTCAACACTTTTTTTTTTTAATACAATTAATTTTCTTTCAGATAGCTCAAGAAGTAGCAAGAAATGCCCGTAAATTAGAATTTGTTGGTCTTGGCTTATCGCTCATTTCTTTGCTCATATCAATCGCTATTTTTTCTTACTTCAGGTTCTTTTACTTTTATTAATTTTATTAATTTAATAAATTAATATTATTAATTAATTAGTGTATGTAAAATTATTACATAATATTATCCTATACAAATTGTCTGTTTCAATTTTGTAAAATGATTGAATTTACTTTATTTTTAATCAAGATAAGATTTTTTTTTTTCGTTTTAGGAGGCTGCGGGTATTTAGGAATTTATTACACTTACAATTAATGATTGCCATATTGATGGTTGTTATTATTCGCCTTATCCTCTACATTGATCTTATTTTTACCGATCGTCTTGGACCACATAATTTGGATAGTAATGATGGAAAAACTATCAATACTATGGTATTTTTTTTAATTTATTTTAATTAAAATTAAAACAGGAAGAAAAGTTAATTCTATTTTCTCATACAAGTATTATCAAATTTATTTAGTATTAATTTGGCGTATTTGTAAGAGAAATTCTTTTTCTTTTTTTTTTTTAAAAGTCAAATATTGTAGATTATTTCTTAAGTCAAATATCGTAGATTATTTCTTAAGTAAGTCAAATATCGTAGATTATTTCTTAATATCGTATACTCAAATATCGTATACTTTCATAGTATTACCTAGATCTCATAATTTATTAAAATATTAAGCTACAAAACGAAATTGTTTTTACTCTCCTTCTGATGCTGTCATTCATTAGATGTTGATGTCATTCATTAATCAACCAAATTAACAGGTATTTCTGTGCGAAGCAATGTTTTTCATGCTTGAATACTTCAAAACTGTCGCATTTTGTTGGATGTTTCTTGAAGGATTCTATTTGCATAATAAACTTGTTTTCACAGTATTTGCAGATGAATTACGTCTTAGGCATTATCTTATAGCTGGATACGGTAACATTTTATATTCTAAGCTATAATAGAGAGAATACGGTAGTCAGTTAACCTTTTATTTTAACATATACATATTTAGTGAATTTTGAAAATTTTAAATTTCTAAATTTTTGTCTAAAATTTATTTAGTTATTCGAAATTTAATAGGTTTTCCATTGGCGCAAACATTTTTATGGTTAACAGTAATACTGATGAAGAAACAAGGAAAAGTGGATCGATGCCTGGGATCATATTACCTCGAACCGGAATTTTGGCTCTTAGATGGACCAAGAATGTTTGAATTAGTTGTAAGTTTTTTTTTTTTTTGTAAAATTTAGGATAACTTTTTTGAATTAAACAAATTTTTAACACAAAATAAATATGACATTCTATATGAAATGGTATTTTTTTTCAACAAAAAGAAAGATATTGTATTATTTAAAGAGAAATTTTTATTTTAGGTAAATTTATTTTTCATATGTAATGTCATTCGTGTCCTATGGACAAAAGTAAGCCAATCACATAATACAAGTGAATTGGATAGGATGAAGTAAGTCATTCATTGATGATAATTTAAATTTCAAAATAAGAAATTGATATAGATTATGTTTTCTAACATTATTTCATGTTTGAAAAAAGAAATGATTGATTTATTAACTCAAAAAAAAAAAAAAAAAAAGGCCGATCAATCTATTAGCTTAGAAAAAAATCGATTGATCTATTAATTTATGATTCTTATTGCTTGTTCTCTTTAAAAATTTTACTACTATTATAATATTTTTAATTTAATTCAAAATATTACAATCAATTGAGTTATTTCTTTTAGCTTATTGATTTTTTTTAGGAAAAGTGTCAAAGCAGCATTGATGCTAATTCCACTATTAGGTATTCCAAATATTATGCAAACTATACCTTTTTCACCAACTAAGAATAATATTGTGGTAAGTTAATGGTAATTTTTAACTTTTTTCATATCAAATGACTTCGATAAGTTAGGAATAATTTAAGAAAAGAGTTTGAAATTTGTTTATTGTTAAAATGTTAAGCATTTTAGAAGAAGTTTGGAAATGAAATTATTATTGCTAAATATCATTTTGAAGTGAAAATTCAAAATTGTGTTCCTTTTGAAATGGAAAAGTGTAAAAATTGAATTTTAACGAATGAATGGATGCAAATGTAAAAAAAAAGCAATAAATGTTATCTTTAAATTCTAAACTTAGTTTGATATTTGTCTTTCTTTAGCTAATTATTATGGTACAATGACTGGATGTATGAGATATATAGTTAATTAATAGGATCAATGCTAATATTCATATTCATGCTTAATTATGCAAACTGCATAATTTTGTGAAATTTTTGAGAATTAAATAATAAGTGATTTTTATTTTAGTATTTTGCAATTTGGACATATTGCGCATCATTCACTTACATGTATCAGGGCTTCATGATTTCAATCATCTATTGCTTTACTAATAAAGAAGTATACTTTTAATTGAAATTATTAATTTTAAATTAGTCAATATTCTCCTTTAATTCTAATTCTAAAACATTTTTCATGAAATTTTTTCAGTTTGGTAAAATTTTCAATCAAATTTCATTATCTCTGCTTATCTTATCATAAATAAAATGATTAACCATTGATACTTATTGTAAATGTAAATTATCACTGATCAAGAGCGAATATTTTACTCAAAATGAAATTGTTGTTTATTCAAATCTATTTTAGGTCCAAAATGTCTTGAAGACTCATTACGGTAGGCTTAAGCTACAATACACAAGTACTGTAAATTTACGGCATGGTAGTCGAACAAATGTACTTCGAAATGGCAGTTCCATAGGTATAACTTTAAACAAATCTGAAAATGACACATTATTGAGGATACAAAAATGTTCGATCAAAGATCATCATGATCCAACAACATCAGCTCTGATCTCTATGGCTCAGGTTAATAATATATTTCAATGCATTTTTCTATCAATTCAATTTGAAAATTTTTTAAATTTGAAAAATTAGCTCATCATAAGTACAAATTTCCTCTAATTTTTGATCATTTGTTGACATGTCACATCACTAACTGTTTTGGCAATAAGTTGACCCTTTATATGAAACGAAATAAAAGAGAGTTAAAAGAAGTAAATGAAATTTAAGATAAGTTGATAGCTATTTACTTAAACATATAGTAATTAAGTATAGAATAAAATATTGTCAAATAGATATTCGAATACAAAGATGGCTATGTACACTATTTAATTTATCACTAACTATGGATATTTGAATTTTATCAAATTGTCGTTATCATTCATTATCATTACATTGTTTCAGTCTGAAATAAATTCAAATTTGGACACGAACGATAGTAGTAATAGTAATAGTAGTAGAGAAGGATCGCCAATTACGAAACAACTAAAGAAAAGGAAACACAGAAAACAAGAATCATTAAAGTTGCAATTCTCTGAAAGTATTATAACTGCAAATGTCCCATTTGGAAAGGATGATTCACAAGTGACTAGAATGGATGATTAGTGATGATAATCAATAAAATGAGAATCAATCTCTAGAAATGGTTACTTATTACTTCCATAATTTTAAATCTTTTAATCTTTTCAAAAAAAAAAAATTGTCACTTCAAAACTTTTTATTTTATACTTCATATAACTATTAAAAAATTAATTTTGAATTAAAAATCTTTGATAAAATTGAAAAGAATTATTGTAAAAAATAAAATTCCTTTATTTTAGGATCTATCAAATGAACTGATAAGAATTCTACCTATCAGCAATTTATCAAATCCGGAAGAAGCATTTAACTATTATTTCTATCTGTCATGTTTTTTTTTGCAAATTTCAATCATTCCTGAATTCTGGAATCGATTGAATAAGCGCAATTATTATTCAGGAAAATGTATTTTTGTATGTGTTATGACACTACCTTTTTAGATGTTACTGTATCAAGACAAATTGTCGTATCATTGGCAAATGTCGCATCCATTTAGAAGACATTTGTTATGTTTTGAAATTTTAAGAACTATTGAATACATTTACATACTGATTGATCTCTAACAATAAACACCTGTTCTGTCATTATCAGTGATTTCTTTTTTTTTTTTTTGAACAGATAGATCAAAGACACCGCGCTATTTGCAAAGGTTAAATGACAATAATTCCTTCTGCACTTTATTCTTGTGTTATTGATGTATTATTTGATTATAATAATTTATTAAAAAAAAAAAGTAAACGTTTTGTAAGTTACATTAAAATGAATGAATGAATGAATGCAATGCTAAAATAAACTTATCATTTTACTTCTACCATTGCTTTAATCAGAATACTATCAGTGATTAAGACAACATTTTTTTTTTTTAGGTCATTTTGATAGGTCATTAGAAATGGAAGCAACAATATTGAAACCCGTACATCTTGGTGACAAATGGTGACAATCACTTTTGTCATTTACTTGTTGAATATACCGGTACCTCCCGCTAATGCAACATTAGTTTTATTAACAGTATTTGATTGGTAACATAAGTGAGCCTTTTTTGATCTCTCTCAGATATGGTGTTGTCATCATTATCGACTAGTCTCATATGAATTGTGATATATGGATGATATTGGGACATTCATCGAATTCCTGGGAAATCTTTTGATTGCAAATAAATGAAAGAGATAAAACTAAAACAATTACTTGAACAGGATCAAAGTTTAAAATTAAGAAGTTGGTGATCAGAGTTTTTTTAAGATTTGGATTCGGACAATGATTGTTTTTTGACAGGCTTTCACCTATTTTATGTTGACAGAAATGACAAGAATGTTGATGGTGTTGGTGTTTGATTTGAAATTTTTTCGATTCAACAGTTGATTCAACTCCTCAGATTTGTTAAAATATCGGAGAGGCGCTTTTGTTTGCTTTTCATTTAGCATTTCTCTATCATTGGAAGTTGTAATAAGTTTGAATTTTAAATACTCTTTTATATCGTCTTCTTTAATCTTCTATCTTATGGAATGTTATCAATTGAGAATTCTGATTTCTTTTACATTAATTAGAGAAATGGAGAAAATTCAAATTTTTCATATTTTTATTTAAATTTTTATATTTTCAAAAAATCGATAAGATATTATTATTATCATTATTATCGCTAGACAGCTATTTTCAATTGATAAAATGTTTTTTTGTTTTGAAATTAAATTCAAAACAAACTGCTAATATCTATTGATACTTCTTGTATTGCTACTTTCAACGAATTTATTACTGCTTTATTGCTATAACATATCCAATGAGAATTGATTAAATGCTAAAACTTAATATTGATTATGAAATATTAATGTTGAAATTCTTGTAATTGAATCAATGGTAACTTTCGTTTGATTCCAATTTTCTGACAGATATTACTAGCACATTTCTGCTTACTGTCATTTGTCAACCCCAAGCAATTTTAGTTTTTGATAATTTGAAGCGATTCTTTAATGAATACATCATGTTATCAATTTCTCTAATTAGTCATCAATTTTTAATGAAATTTCATGGTTTTCTACAATGACCTGATAAAAAAAAAAATGATATGAAGGACTGATTGATTGGTTGATCGATTAATTGATTGATCGATTAATTGATTTGTTGATACATGGATATTTTCATATTAATTTTGATTTATTCGTGACTTCAAGTTCATTTTCCAATTACAATATAATTGTTATGATCTAAACAGAGTAACTATTATAATGGAATGAATAATTAACATATCTTGATTAACAAATTTCACATATTTTAATCAATTAATTAAAAAATAAAATTGTAAGGATGAGTTATGTTAGTTTGTTCATTCCATCTTCTCCTCAATTTGATATTAAATAAAATTTTTCACTTCCATTCTGTACTTTCCGTTTCATAGAAAGAAATGAATTTCATTTTTTTTTTTCATATCTTATTTGATTAATGAGTAATTGGAAATGTTTAATGTAAGAAAGGACGAAAACATTTATCATTTATCGAATACTTTTGTCAAATACAATTGCAATGATAGCTTATTTCATCTGTCAATGACATATGTCAAAGGGTTAATATGAATTGTACAGATTGAATCTATTTCTTTTTCGTTTTTTTTTAATTTTAATTAAAATCAGAAATGAATTGGCTGAATTTTATTGGTCACCGTAGAATAATAATAATAATATCTATTTTAAGAGAAGATATGTTCCGGTTTTGCTCTCTTTCAAATATAACAAGATGAATCGGAAGTTAGACATATGAGCAAAAAAGTACCAGTGATTAAATGGCAAACTAATAAATAATTAATTAAATTTAAAAATGTTAAAGTCTGGATGGCGCAATTTTTAGACAGTGAAATGTCATCGGACAAAATGTGAAGGAAAATGAAGGAGAGATTGATTTGTTTGTTCCCAACTATCTTATCATCATTCTTTTATCATTTACCGCATAAGCGCAAATAATTCACAATGGTACTCTAAGGTGACACATATCTGCATCAAATATCTGGAATGATTTTTGCTAATTAATGACTAAATAATCTGTACGATACTAATATTTTAAGCTTTTAACATTTAGTTAAAATCAAAATTTGAGTGTAGGAAAATAAAAAATTCGAGAACGATTCGAGAATTGAAACTATTTGGTTATGCTTATAAACAATAGGCAATTTACTTATTTGGGTTCATTTTCCACAGTAAATCTTAGCAGTAATGGTTGAACAAGAAATCGGAAAAGAATGTAATGTAAATGAAAAACGGCAAATTTCTTAACTTATCTGAAAAATACAAAAAAAAAACAAAATTTTATTAAGTAATTAAGCAGTAACATATTGAATACATTTTAAAAACTATTATTAGTTTCGAGAGATGGAATAGACCGAAATGAAATATGGCAGAGGAGGAAGAAGATTATCAGTAGATGTTAGTGATAAAAGCTAATTTAATGGATAGATAAAGTTAGAGTTTGATGAATCAGTATTTCTTAGCACGAATAATCAGATTTATTTGTATCACAGATTACTGTGATAAAACAATTGATTGATGATAACATGAACCATTGTATTTCTCATATACAACTGAATATTCGATAATTCTCGTATCCGAACTTTTTAAATGCTTTTATCAATATTTTTCATTCTGGAACTTATCATTTATTGAATTGAATTAAAATTTAATTATGAAATACAAAAAAAAAAGTTAGCATTCCTTTTGTTATTTTTTCTCTTCTTTTTAATTACATTATAGTCTTAATTTATTTCAAAAAAATTAATGAATCTGTAAATAGCATAAAGAATAGAATTGTCTTTTTTCTAAATTTTTTCCTTCCAAAATTTATTCGTAACAGAAATATTATGAATAATACTGGAAATGAAATACTATTTTTCTTTTTTTTTCTCAATTTATTTCTTGTTTATTTGTTATTTTGGGAATTTCTTCTTTTAAACTAATTCTATTTCAATACTTTTTCTTTTTGTTGTTTTTAACTTTTGTGGATTTTTGTTGTTTTGAATTATATTATTTAAAAAAAAAATGTGTTTGTTATTTGTACTTTTGCTTTTATTATTTTTTTTTCTTTTAAGAGGGAAAAATATTAATTATTGTATAATTCAGGAAGTTTGTAATTAATTATTTTTTGCTTTTTGATATTTTTGCTTTTCAATAGTTTGATAGTTCTCAGAAGGAAAAAAAAAAAATTCTGACTGATATCAGAAATGCATATCAACAAAAGTCATCTATAGTATCTATGAAATGTGATAGGATTGTGACAGACGCATATCAGACTTCATTTTACAAATTTCACTATGTATAAGAAAAATATACTGTTAATGAGGAATAATTATCATCATATCTCTCACAAATAGATCCAATTTCAAGGTATCAGGAGATGTTTCAGGTATCAAATCTCTCTTTCAACTCGTCAAACACATTTGTGACATTTCAGTATCTTCAAATATTATTTCTGAATTGATTTAATAATTACAAAATGAAATGGATAGTGTCTGATTACGTTTTAATTAGAAATAAGTTCCACATACTTTATATATGAGTAAAATTCTTTGACAAGTAAAGGAAGTATCGAGTTTGTGGCCAGTTTTAGTTTTTTTTTTTTCTTATGAAGTCAGTTAAGATACTTTCAGGTACCACAAAGAAAGTCAAGATAGAAGGGAAAGTTAAAAAATAAAGTTTGTTTAGAGATTTAAAATTTGAAGCGATATGTTCATTTTGAAGTGATCGTTTTCTCTTTTGTTTAGAATACTTTTCGAAGTGTTCGTTTTCATTTATCATTTAAATAGCATTGTATAGTAGCAGCTTTTCGTCTCATATTTCGCTAGTTTAACAATTAATTAGTTTGGTGGCGAAATTAAATAGCTTATCATTCTGTTAATGTGAACTTATCACAGGACAGATCACTATAAAGTTTGAATTTTCTTTTTT
>NW_018108206.1:192384-201893 GCF_000183805.2 Loa loa
CTATGAAGTCAGTTAAGATACTTTCAGGTACCACAAAGAAAGTCAAGATAGAAGGGAAAGTTAAAAAATAAAGTTTGTTTAGAGATTTAAAATTTGAAGCGATATGTTCATTTTGAAGTGATCGTTTTCTCTTTTGTTTAGAATACTTTTCGAAGTGTTCGTTTTCATTTATCATTTAAATAGCATTGTATAGTAGCAGCTTTTCGTCTCATATTTCGCTAGTTTAACAATTAATTAGTTTGGTGGCGAAATTAAATAGCTTATCATTCTGTTAATGTGAACTTATCACAGGACAGATCACTATAAAGTTTGAATTTTCTTTTTTTTTTTTTTTGGTAATTTTGAATTCTTCAAACATTACATAGATTTTGAGTACCTTATAGTAATAATTCTTTTTAAGTTTTCTTTGATAACAATTTGAAGTTGTTATCAATAAGTTTAGTTTAGTTTTGCTCAAATGTGTACCTAAATACTTCAATGTCTTCTTTTTCGTTTTTCTTTTCTCATCAGTATAAACATGAATTGAGTTTAAAATTTAAAAACTTCACTAAGCATCGATCACACTCCGCCTTAAACCTCCTTGTTTGCCTTTCAATTTTAAGTCATCTTGAAGTAGCTTCTCTCCCATACAACTAAATTCTTATGCTTTCATTTCTTTTTTTTTTTTTTTAATTTTGCATTTGCATATATCTTAGAGAACTAAAATTGCTCATTGATCTTTTTTTGACTTTTTCCTTTTTACTAACTGTTGTGTTTGTTTAATAACAGCGCCATTGTAACAATATAATGATTTCCATTTTTCACTTGCTAAATTATCATTCTTTTGAAGAACACAAAGTTATCAACAAAAAAAAGAGAAAAAATAACAATTATAAATAGACTTTTCATTTCCAGTATGAAATTAATTTCACTTTTCACTCAACTTTGTTTCTATTCTTCAAAATTTTCAATAACGTTCATTCAACTAACTGTTCTGTGCAATTAATAACGATCACTGATGAATTGAAAGTCAAGTAATTAGTTTTGTGATTCTAAACGAACTTTATCTCATTTCGAACAAAAAAAATTTTACATCACTAATTTTTAACAACGAATTCAATGGAGCAAAAAATTACTGTTTCTCCATTGGTATAGCATCAACAATTAGTGAATTACTTTTACTGCAGACTATGAATTAATTTTCGAAATTTAATTAGTCTTTTCCTCACAGATACTTAATAGGACAAATCAAAAGATAAATGAAAACTCTGGCTTTGTGTAAAGATTTGTACCCCACTTATTATGTTATAAAGTTTCAAGTCTTCACTCGAAAGTTATTAATTTTAACAAGTAGTTACAACACGAATTAAAAGATATGGTGCAAAAGTTTTTGTGTTGGCACAGTGTCATTTTCTTCTCAAAACTATATTTACATTGTGATTATTCACTCAATTTACATCAATACTTACTGGAAAATTTTTGAACATTCTCGAAATATAATATCATCAAATACTACGCTACCTGTGATTAGTAATAATGAATGATTGAATTTATTTCATTCTCTCAAGTATTTTTCGAGGAATGCAAAAAATATCTAATCCCTCACTTAAAGATAAGCTTTATATATATGTATATATATCTCACAGTTTCATTATTTATTGATAATAATTAGAAATACTAATTTAGATAAGTGAATAATTCAGTTTACAACGAATTGAAATGACAAAATTTTACTCTTAAGAATTTTATGAAATATCGCATTCCATTTTCCCCGGCAATAATGAAGTAATTTTAATCTCTATCTCAGTACAGCTAAGTTTCCCAGTTGCAAATTCAGTTTCAAATTTAAGTACTCTCTTCAACGAATTGTAGCTGAATATTTTTTATTTAACAAACAACGCTTTGTCTTCTATTGGTCATAAGTCGCGATAAGTGAAATCAAAAATTGATAAAATCGGTCCTAAAAAGGTTAAATAAAACAAATAGAACTGAATTTCGCTACGAAAGTTCTAAAAAATTTGCATATCAGTCTGCAACAATAGTATTTATCAGGAAATGAATTTAAATTACAGTTTATAATCATGCCTTCTTCTTGAATAAGCAAACATAGTTATCGATCAAAAAATACGAAGTTTTCGCATTATACTTGCACTTCCACCCATGATCCAAAGCAAATTATTATTCAGCATGCTAGCCCTGGATGTTGTATCGTCGTTGGGAATATTTCTTAGTTGTGGAAATGTGGCTTGAAATGATTTTTCATTGCAATAGTCAATATCGCATCCACATAAATAGCTTTGACCTTTACCACCTAACAAATCACTGTGCACTCTGCATTCACTGGCCTAGAAATTAAACTGTTCTGCCTACGACATGATATACCTTTTGCACTTGTTTTAGATTATTATGATACTACAAGAGAATTTTTGATGAGCCCACTTTACCCTCTGATTCATCTTTTGATGGAGCGGAAAAGATAAAAAATAATTTTTAAAGCGATTAAATGGTTCTTTTTCTTATCTATGAATGCATCTTAGTGCTCTCTCAAAGAATGCATGCTGTTCGTTCATTTTATTACAAATATTTCATTTCGACTGCAATTTGTGCTTATTCACTGCAAATGTTTGGCTACACACCTGTTCTAAGCATTCTTACATTTTCCTGAATTTTGTGACTTGACCTTTCTTCCTTCCTTGATACTAATTCAAGTCTGCTTAATACAAATTCACTGCATACAATTTCAGTTCTAAAGAAAGAAAAGATGAATCATATTATTAGAAAATGATACCAAGCATGCCTCCATAATGTTTTCCCATGGTCTTCCAGTAAGAGACGGAACATACACTAACATATCATCTTGTACGTTATCCGCATCGCAACCCTTCATTTGGTATATATGACGATTATCTGAAATTATCACATTGTCATCTTTTATCATCAATATGCAAACCTTAAAGAGTAAGTGGAATGAGTGAAGCAAAAGGAATCTAAATTTGTCATTTTATGGTATGCTGTCATGAAAATCATTTTCAAATGTTGTATTTTTTCTTGTCTAAACGTTTTTGCAGTATTTACAGACAGTTTCCCAGAGTTTCTTTTGTCCAAAATTATTATTTTGATTTTAGTCATTTTTTTTCTTCCCAATTCATACTACCAAGAATATTCTCAAGGATATTCGCTTGGTGTGATCAAGAAGGATTGAAGGATCATAATTTAGCGCCTTACGATGTAATTCAGCTGTGAAACAGCAAGAACTTGATTCACAATCCTCTGTTTCATTGGTTTTTGGTGTCGATTTTCCTCGACGAAAATAAATCTGACATTTTATGGCAACTGTTGTCGGTACAACGAATGCAACAATAATAAAAGCTGAAAATTAGCAAAAATATATTTAAGATATCCCGAGGGATTCTTTTTTCGTTCATTTGTTGAACTTTCAGAAGTGAATTTTGTAATTTATTCTCTTTTTCTACTGAAATGTTAGTCTACCAAAGGTTACTGAATGCACTTTTATCAGGAAAAGTAGTACCAGCATGCGTTGCATCAACCATTTCGTTTATTTGCAAACAGGACAAATGACAATTATTTTAACCTGCTCTATTATTTGCATACTTTAATATGAACAGTTACATTTTCTTTTAAACCTTTTTCATTCTCTCTTGGAATATGGCATTGAAGAGAAGTGAAGAAACTGCGATGTTTAGAAACCGGAAAACCGGACGGTTTGACAAGTAATCTAGCCGTCGAGAGTGAAAAGGAATGGGTAGCTAATAGTCTAAGAAAATACAAAATTTTGAAACGAGTTTAGTTAGTATCTCTAATCATATCATCAAATAACAGTATACTACCTCTTCAAGTTTTCACGGGCCGCGTACTTACGCACTTTTGAAGCTGTTCAGCGTGATTTGCCAGGGACACGTGGTCCAAAAGACGTAGAAGACGTTGGTGAAGGGGTTATAGGTTAATCTGAAACATGCAGGTAGAGTTTTTAAGATCGTATGAACAGACGAATAGTTCGCGGTTCAATTGTCATTATTTTATGCCGTGATGTCCCATGTGCCAGACCTCAGAATAGTCCTAACTTTCGGGCAAAAGGTGAGGATAACTTTTGGCGGAAAAAGGACGCGGGTGAATATGAACTTGGTGCACTCAATTGCCGTAATGCATCGTGCATCTCTCTTTCTTAACAAGTTTTTTAGATCTCCATTATGGCTTTAGAATGATATTTAGGGCGTAAGAATGTGATATTTTGTATCTATCTGTATCTTCTACCCTTCCATCATCCTTCTTTTATCTTTCATTTGTTTTTCATTCCTGAGCTTCATTTATCTGTTTTGGGATGAATTACTGTAAAATTTCAGGGTAACTCTCGGATCGGTTTGGTTATTGTTTACTATATTGATCATATGCAGCCATATTCATCCTGGATTGATTCACTTCGAAGATTATATCCATCTCTTTGTATGTATATCAAGTTCATCTTGCATTCAGAAATATTTCCATTAACTTTTTGAAGAATTACCACATGGATTGCTTCAGGTATTGTACGATGAGTTGTTCGGTGTCGTCAACATCATCTTCCTGTGGTGAACAACAGCCTATAAGATCAGTTGCCTCAAATGGTACTTTTAATTGCTATTTCATCTGTAATAATTCTTTTTTTTTCTTTATGAACGGAGTATTTCTATGTAACTGTTTGAAATCCTGAATGGTTCAATGGTACCGAATAAAAAGGACGGAAGGAAGAGGTTATTTGGATAGATTAATGTAATTGGTTTTGATGGGAAAATTTTTTTTTGTTTTTTAACCTTTTTTATTGTGGATGTTTTTATTGTAGAAGAAGAGAAAGATAACGACATATGCCGTCTCAGTTGCCTTGTTACAAACTGCCTTTGTACAACCAGGTAATTAAATTTTCCTTCAAACTTCTTAAGCATGGTTATTTCTTTGTTCAGTTTAATTTTCTCGATGAAAAATTTTGTTCTGGCTTTTGCAGTTGTACCACTGACGAGTCTTCCCCACCAGCTTTGAAACCTTTCCTCCGTCCAAGTTTATTTTCCAATGTACCTCCGACAATACGATTTTATAGCAAGGAATCAAAAGGTTTGCTTTCAATGCTTACGTCAGTCTTGTTCTTGAATTTGCAGCATACGTTCAGTTTTAGTCCTAGTCGGAAGCATCCACATTAATTCACCTTACTTTTGGTTATCTGCTAATAGAAAGTGACTTTATTTAATGGTAACTGTTGAAGTTACTAACCTATCTTAACCAAATTACTTTCTTGCTTTTCGCGAAATAACTTCGAAAATGTGAGCAGTATACTGTGAGATTCCAAATTATAAATTTTTGGCATAACTATAATCGAACAAAATTTTTAACTTTTTAATTTCTAAATTTTTAACTTTTTTAACAATTTTCAACAAAATTTTTAATAGCTGAAATAAACAATCCACCTGGTTGCAGTTACAAAACCGAATAAAGCGATCCGCTCAAAACTGATGTGGTGTAAAAATAGTCTTTTACCTATTGTTATGCGGCAAAGTCTTGCTGCAAGTCATTTTGCGATAGTTGATGAGTCAGACTTTTGGATTGGTTACTGGGGACGGCATTTGAAATCAGCTCAGTATCGAACGATCAAGCCATATCAGAAGGTGTCATTTCTTTGTGTTTTTGCAAGATAAGGAGTACGATTAAGTAGTACTATTTACTATTTTTAGTAAATACTATTTTACTATTTTTAGTAGTACTATTTAGTACCATTTATTTAACTTTAATTATATATACTATTTAATTATATATACTATTTATTTATTTAGTACTATTTACTACTTATTTATTTAGTACTAATTATTTAAATAGTACTATTTAGATAACTAGTAGTAGTACAACTTGTTAGTTTATAATTAATAAGTATTCAGTTAGTGTAATTATAATTAGCAACAATGTAATTAGTAACATAGTTAATATAATAGTAACATATTCTGTTAATTTATAATTAATAAGTATTCAGTTAGTGTAATTATAATTAGCAACAATGTAATTAGTAACATAGTTAATATAATAGTAACATATTCTGTTAATGTAATTACGGGGATTTTTTAACTCTGTGCTAATTATCCAGTTCTGACCAGGACTTTTTTATATAAGTTTTCGCCATAACCTGCCTAAATCAACAGTGTTGATAGGTCAATCATTTTCCTGGTGCATTTCACATGGGACGAAAGGATCGTCTCTGGCAACACATAAGTGAGATGATTGCTCTATGGGGTCCTGAGGAATATCATATTATGCCGACGACTTATGTTCTGCCACGGGATGTCAAAAAATTGAAATCTTACCTTCACGGTAACCCTTCTCATGTCGTCATACTTAAACCGGTATACTTTGCTGAATTTTACATTTCTGTAATCCATCCATGTTTGTCTTATCTTTAAAAAAAATTAATTTTATAACTTTGCTAACCAGGTATTAAAACATCTAGTGGTAACTATGTTTATGCCATACTGGGTAAGTTCTGTACTCGCTTCATTATGGCCATTTAAATGACAAAATTTTCCTTCTGGATTGAACAGCGTAAACATTTGTTGACTAATGGTATAAAGTCAAAGAAATGGAGAATTTAAAATTATTTTCAGCTCTTTAAAACTATTTGTTATAGCCTGCATCTGCCCGAGGAACAGGCATCAGTATTGCTAGCAAAATTAAACAAATTCCAAAGAAAACACCACTTGTTGCTCAGCAGTAAGTTTTCATTTTGAGGATTTTTCTTATAAAACTTGAATTCTTTGAAAACCTATCGAGTTACTTAAAATTGTGATTTTCAGTTACATTGATCGGCCTCTAATTGTTAATTCCGCAAAATTTGATTTACGCTTATACGTTTATCTGACAAATCTTGATCCTTTGCGTATATACTTATATAATGACGGCCTCGTTCGATTCGCAAGTATCCCGTAATTTTCTTTACTTTTCGTGAACGAGAGATTTTTTGCTTTGTCCGTTTTTTTTTTCCTTTTAATTTAATCTTGAAAATTCAGAGTTGTCACATTTGAAATATAACTTACGTATTTGCAGCTATTCTTCTGCGCTTAGTTCGATGTCGAACAAATTTATGCATTTAACGAACTATAGTATCAACAAATTGGCACAATCAGCAGGCGAACGTACAACGCCTGTGCCGAAATGGAAATTATCGGATTTTTGGGCACATATAGCTGAACATGTAGATGTAAACGTTGTTAAACCAAGGATTACGGATATCATTATTAAAGCTGTCCTTGCGTAAACTTTTCGTAATATCTCTTACTGCCAACCGAAAGATCGAAAGGGCCTGCGATACCTAATCTTTTGCTCAACAATAAAGCTTGGCTAATTAGACAGAGTTGTTTTAGCTTTGAGTTAAAAATTAAACAGTACTTTGGATTGTTTAATATTATTTAATTAAACGTAAATTAAGGCACTTATTAAAGACATTGTTTGCTTATTTTTCTCAGTTTTTTCCACGCTATTAAATAATTGTCTTGTTTTAGTTGTGAAAGTCATATTCGAACGCACCAGAAAAAACACAGTTTGTATACTTTCACAAGCCATGAACTTTATGGGATGGATATTCTACTTGACGACACTCTTAGGCCTTGGCTATTAGAGGTACCATATTTTTAAACTAGAAAAATCCTTTGACTAAAGTCATGTGTAAAAATTTGGAGGTTGAAGCGTCCATACTTGGTTGTCTTTCAGATATGCACAAAATAGATATGATAATTAGGCTTCTGCATATACTAATTTTCAGGTGAATATTTCACCTTCATTACACTGTGCAACACCTACAGATATAGCCGTCAAAACGACGCTTGCAAAAGATGTACTGAATCTCTGTGGTATCCAGATTCCACCTGATATGACGTGAGTACGCTTCTGATTCCTGATTTTGGAAGTCTTAAGTGTGAAAATAAATGAAGTGCTCCAATCCTGTTCAGTCTCAAGAAAATTTTTATTGCAAATTCCATGAAAGTTTTAGAGACAAAAATAACACGCTATCAATGGATTATCGCGTGAAATCATTTGACGGTAATAAAAGCGACGAAGATTTGAAGAAGGAGCGATATCATCTTGAATATTTCAAGAAGAATAGGGTGAGAGATTTGTTCGTTCATGGTTACAGTAGATCATCTACAGTTGTGATCTGGTGGATGGATTAATAATAAGAGACATCACTTTACTCCTTGTTCTAACAGAAATTATGAAAACATTTTGGACGAAATTTTGGTTTTTTGTACAAGTTCTCTTTTTCTGAATTTTTAAATTTCAGCCAAAGCTGTAGATTTTTCAAACTTTCGGAATCGGAATTCGAATAGGTTATTTTCATAAAGACGGAAAGAAATTATAGAAAATTGACCGAAGGATACTGGATAAACTGACAGGTTGGGACGCACGAGTTTTGATTGAATTTGAAGACGAATTAGATCGTAATGGTAATTTCGACCTCATATTTCCTACTGCTGAAACGATTGATTACGTGAAGTACTATAACAACCCGTTGACTTATTCAAATCTGTTGCTGGCGCAGTGGCAAGTGGAGCAAGAAGCACGTGGGCGGGAAATTGGTATAGGTATTTTGGAAGACATTTCGAGTAGAAGTGCACATTTTGCTGACATAGACATTTTTGAAAATGCTAACTTGAGCAGTTGATAATGGTAGGTTATTTGAGACTTGAGATTTTGGATTTCAACCCAAAATTTGATTTTATTTTGCCAACTTGGGTTTTGAACCATTAGTGAACATTGGATTAATGTGGGTTGCATGTTTAGTATTTAACAAGGGCATGCTGGACCTTAGTATGACAGAAACTTCTTTGACACAAGTACAGTTTGACCGTAAACTTGGTTATCAAGCTAATTTCGTCTTATAGTACAATTTTTACTACATCAGTCCATCTAATATCTCTTATACAGGTTGTCGTGTTCAGGCTTTCCATATTGCTCATGTTGTGTTGAAGCTGATCTGACTTTTTGCAAAAATTTATGCCTCATGCTTTTGTTTGATAACTTCGGATATCTTGTTCTGTGCCAGAGCACTGCGTGGAATCTGTGTCGCAGAATTTCTTATTTAGTGTTTATCTTTTATTGTTGCCCTATAGTATACAGTCTAAGGTGTAGAGTACTATTTCACTTTTTGAACAGAGACGAATTTCTTACATATTCTTTACGAAGGACAGAATACCGAGAAATGGAGCTCCCACTAAAAAAGAATTATTTTTGGTAAAGTAAGTTGTTGCCGCTGTTACAATTAATAAAATCTATGATGTTTCTACGAACTAATTATTTTTGCATTTAATCGGATTTCAAAAATCAAGCTCAACTTTTCCATCCTACAGTTGGATTCTGAGTCCCTGCATGCTTATAAATTATTCTGACAAGAACACGCACTTAGAAAACAAAAATCGAACTTTATATCTGTCATAAATACATGTTAGATAGTGAGATAATTCTGCAAACACGACTGATAATGAAAGTGATAACTTTACATCATT
>NW_018108206.1:202178-218385 GCF_000183805.2 Loa loa
GAGCTCCCACTAAAAGAATTATTTTTGGTAAAGTAAGTTGTTGCCGCTGTTACAATTAATAAAATCTATGATGTTTCTACGAACTAATTATTTTTGCATTTAATCGGATTTCAAAAATCAAGCTCAACTTTTCCATCCTACAGTTGGATTCTGAGTCCCTGCATGCTTATAAATTATTCTGACAAGAACACGCACTTTGCGAAGTATCTAGCATAATGTCCTATTTACAATTTGCATTATTAGAAAGATCAAAGCTATCCATCCAGTGTCCAATACGTTGAAGAAAATCGTATACCTAATTTTATAACATACTCAAATTTACATCTGAGAAGAAATTTTATCTTCTTTATATCTATTTATTCTGCATGGCAAAATTGTTAGTTGGCTCTTCTCAAAACATAATAACCATGACTTTTTTCGGCTGGTTAGATTCTAGCCCAGATTCTTTAGGAAATGTCATTCCAAGTTTTCCACATCCTCAACTGCCATTCATGCAGGTGAAATGGTTTAATATCTCGCAAAGCACTTGAATTTGAATTTTAGAAATGTTCGATCTATTTTAAAATTAAGAACCACATCAATATGTTGCATTGATACTCCTCACCGTTCATGTTTTGAATGTGTATGCCACAGTGTTATGTTTTAAGTGAGTTGAACATGATATTGTATGTCTTTCACTACATTATCTATTTCACTGACTTCTGTAATCATTCTTATTTCTTTATATAGTCAAATTCCCTTTTGATTTGAGTTTCAACAACATTTCGCTTTATTCAGATGTTTCTAGATTTGTTTGCTTTGCTTAATATTAATGTATTTCCAATTTTTGACATCTTTTTTCCCAATTATAATAAATATTCATTTTTAGTGAGTGCTTTTTGAAATGTTACATTATCCGTGAAATATACAATCCTGAATTCAACGGATTGTAAATAATAAGCCCCCCATTGGGTCAGCAACTGAGTAGTTTGGAAGCATAACAGAGTTTAAATTTTAAATACTTTGCTCATGCTAGAAAGTTTTTACAACACGCTAACTGATTGTGGAAGTGGTATTATTAGGTAGTTGCCTGCTAACATGCAGTATACATGAGGCCCTAGCGGGAATCTCAATTGTTTGTAAAGATGCATAATCGGATCCAATCAGGTAAGTCAGAGACATAAAAACAGTAAATATTTTGCAAATTGATGTGAGCTTCAGAACCGGAACTAACGCAGTATTTCTAAGTCATCAAAGTCGAAATCAAAATTGAAGCCAAGTTGAATATCGAAATGTGGAACTGGAACAGAATACTCTTTTATTTATCAAAATTTAACAAAAAAGTAAAATTCGAGTAATCCCATGTAATTCACATTCTTTTATTGAATTCCGAAGGATTAACTCCCAGCATCTGTTCGATTTCTGCTTTATCAATAAATAATCCGCAATTGTGGGTCAAGTGGCTTTATCTTGAGATTAACTCAAATCATTTCAATTAATATACTCTCACATATCACTTCGAGACAAACAGTCCCGTGATATGACATATCGAAAATAGTAAAAACTGCGGAATGGGAACCAATTTTTGGAAGGATAATCCGAACGACATCGGAAGATACACTCCTGAACGTGACCATGAATACTTCTGAGATTTCCGAAAAACCGTTAAGCGGTATTGCTGATAAATGGTTCCTCTCTTAGGTTCCAAGTGATGCGCACTATGTTTCAACATTATGACATTCGTTTCCACTCGCTAATTATATTTTACAAGCTAATTGCGCCGCATATAACACAAATATTTTGCCTATTTTCCGTAGAAAAAAAAACTCCAAATAACGTTAAGCCAAAATATTGGATTTGATTTTGATTTTTTTTCTTTTCAAGAAATACAACAATGTAATATAACATACATATTTATAGCAACCAACATATGTAAAGTTGATCCACACAGAAAAGCACATTAAGTTGACATCCTTATTTCAATTAATCATCCAGTCTAACCCAACCTTCCATCAAAAACAAAACATTGGAATAATGATCCAGGAATTTCTGAGCTACACTATTCTAACATCTACAATTCAGAATAGTCCAGATTTAATATTAATAGTGCCTCACAGAATAACACTACTCATTCCTCATGATTAGTAAAAATCACAATAACCGTAGCACTCACTATTCATTCCTCACGATGACTAAAAATTAGCGATCGTTTTTTTTTATGCTTTCGAATTAACTGATTATTGGGTAAATTTAATGTTTGCAGCAGAGTACGTATTCGCTGTGATAGGTTTCCATTTTTCAATAAAGAGCTGATACCAGATAATCTTTTTTTAATTCTTCTTCGAACTGGACAGTTTGAGACGAAGCGCGAATTTGCGGCAGTACCTGCAATTTAAAGTTTTTGAAAATAAGAATCTAAATGTTATCACACTTTTGGTTTCTTCCATTGAAATCCTGGTTTAACGCATTATTTTGCTAACATTTAGAATCACTAAGAGTTTTTTGAAATCGCTCGAATGTTAAATAGACGTGTTTTATCGAGGAAAAGAATGTTTTAGAATAAGATAAATGAAACATTTGAATAACATTAAAATTATGGAATCTAATTTAGCATATTAACAGGCATTTCTAAAAACTCACTTTATTAAATATTCCAAATATTTCTACCCATTCTTTTTCATTAGAAGAGGATACTTCTTCTGATGCGCTCATTAAAAACAATGAAAGAATTCCGGATAGTGCTTGTAGAAATTTATCAGGTAAATAAAGTGATGACTTTGACTGACGTGGCTGTGAACCAAGCACACAGAAATCGATCAGTGGTCGAATGGCTGAAGTTAAGTTAATCCTAGTATACTGTTTAGTACGAATGCTGAACGATGCAACATGAAGAGGTCCAACTGTCGCACATTCTTCTACTAAGAAAGCTCGCAAGAAAGCGTGAACGCCATCTACCAATAACTGAAAAAATCTAATTTTCAGCGCCATCGCATAAGTTTCTAAAAATTAATAAGCTTTTTATCACGTTCGAGTTGTTAAAATATCAAACGGCTTTATTTTTTAATTCAGTTTCATTTTGAACTTACAACTAGGAGAGACCTAAATTAAAGCTGAGTATATGGCGGTCAAACAAATATTGTCAAAGATTGTGCGGTATCGATCGTACGATTAATACCTCCTCCTGTGTTAAACATTTAAAATTTACTCTGCGCTAAACTTTCCAGGCAAGCAACATGATCCCAATCGCTTATGAATGTGTGAGAATATTTAAATAAAAATGTTCACTCTAACTAAAACTTAAGCTTCATAATGAAGAAATTTTTCAAGAACCTTTCTGTTTGCTGGAATCCTCTTACTATTTAGAAATTCCACAAATGAATCGAATAAATCGATACTATTGCGACAAAGATCAGGATAAGTTTGCATTAGTAGCGTCAAAATGGTAAGCGCATAGATCCGTACACCCATCCTGAGATGTGTTAAAGCTCGAAGAGTATGAGCTATTAATAGCGTGAAATGAGATGAAATCGTTGAAGCACTCGTTGTACATAATAATTCCAGAAGAGCACGTAGTTGAGCATGAAACGATGAATCACTTTTCTAAAATTACTTGATAATTTATTTTAATACTTGAAGTTTATTGCAAAATTTTGAGAAAAACAAATGAAAGAATATCTGGAAATAATATGCATTGGAAGTAATATGGGATATTTAAGGAAAAGTAATTTCGTCATCTAAAAAAACTCACATCACAAGCAATTAAACGCCCAACAGTCGGTATCAATATATGCAAATATTTCGGCACAAGTTCCGGATGTGAAGAAAGTAACTGCCTTACACCAACTACTGAATTTCGTCTCACATTTATGTTGTAATGTCCAAGTTGACGACACAGTTCATTCAATGATAAGCCACGATATGATAAGCAACTATCACTACTTTTTGTTAACTGTTCTACGAGTACAACCTGGAATGCTTAGGATATTTTCCTGGACTTGCATGATAATATCATATGCACCACATAAATGTGCATTAGCGACAAATAATCTCACCTGATATAAACTAAAACAGTCTCATTCTTGTTAAAAAAATATTTTTTCTCCGAAAACAAACTTTTTTAGAATGGATTCGTGTATCAGTAGTAGTTGTTTTCTTCAGTTTTTTCCCAATTTTCAACTTGGTTTTAGGGAAATCTTTCTTCTTTTTGCTCATTGTATCAACAAACCTTAAAAGAAAAGATTGATATGAAAATACCAGCGTTGCGTTTGAGAATGATGCATAAAAGTTCTTCACCGTAGTAATACTTTCAGTTCTGCGTACGATCGATAACAGCAAGTTATTGCGAGTCCAGAATTATTTGCGATCATTCGAAAGAAACACTATTACTTCAGTAAATATTGGAGAGGGAAATGGCAGCAGTAATGGATTCTCTTCAACGGTATCTTACTTTCGAAGATCGATTTCATATTGCACCAAACGTTACGAGCGTGAAATCTAATGATCTAAGTTGAAAAAGAGGTGCCAAAAACTGCAGTTTTTCCATAATTGAAGGACATAGCGTAGCCGAAGAGAAATAAGGAATTCCATTGAAGGAAGTGAGGTCCAATAGGATAAGACCCAGAAAAAACAGACAATCCATTTACGTCTAAAAAAGGAAGGCCTGTTCGGAAATTTGGTAACAACTGCCAAGCTCAAACGAGCTGACATTTACAACTTGCTATGCTACCATGCCAAAAAAAAAAAGCTGAGTGACTGAAATTTTTGTGGAAATAATGACAGAGATCTGAGTGGATATGATGATCTACCGAAAGGAACCCACAAACATTGAAATGATTGTATCTTTATATAAAAAAGCAATGCACATAATGTGAGAGGAAAAACGCCGCATATATCACGCATATCACAGATCAATTAGTAAAACATAATTAAGGAAGAAGTCCCGCTATCGCGTCCAATCATATTTCAGAAATTAGGAAATGAGTCGAAAAATCGACTTCATTCCACCGAAATATACACTTTATATACACTAATAACAAAACATATAACTGACATTAAGAAACAGAAATTCACGTGAAATTCACTTCCGACAAAGCCATTCGCACCGCTATTAAGTCCTTGCTGCTTGGGTTCTCAGCAACCAATTGCTTTAATTTCTTCATATATGTATCGATGTTCTGTGCGGTTGGATATTCTCCTACAAAATAATAGTTGAACAAAAGTAAACTATAAAAGGATACGACATTGAAGACGGAAAATAATGACCGGGACTCAAAATATTTCCGATCATCAGATCTTTGATATAAATGTTTGGAAAACATTACACATTTAAAGAAGTCAGATATCTCATAAATTTTCATTTAAAGTGGTGAAAACTTCCACTACAAATAATCAGGGCCTACCATCAACAGATACATATGCAAGAGCGTCGATCAATAACTTTGTCCATCGTTGTTTTATTTTCGTTGACCAGTGAACTGCTCCGGGTTGCTGTCCATTTATTAATTTCATTCTCTCTGACAACCTATAAAAACAGAACTTCTAAAGCTTTGCTATATGATACAAAAACTAATCAGAAAGACCCAACCATATCAGCATATCCTACGTTTCTGTATGTTCAGTATAACAGTCCATATGTGTCTGACTACGAACTTATTTCATAGAATAGAAGCTTTGCTCCACCAAAATTAGCCGTCCTATATGGATACCATATTCCCCTGATTTCGTTAAATGCACTTGTGTTTATCTATCACCATATGTAGATATAGTCTACATATGGTGATAAGTAAACATAGGCAAAAAGTACAAATTGAGTTCTTGATAAGAAGAAAATATATGCAGTAGTGAATTTTAAGGGAAACATATATAAACCTACTTTGCAATGTCAGCTTTAAGGAGATCTTTTTCTTCCTGGAGAGCACTCACCATTTTTCGCAACTTTTTGCATTTACTTTCCTGACCTACGAAAGGAACTGATTTGAAAACAACTTAATTGGCGCATACAAAAGTAATACAATATGATAGTTCTACAGTTTGAGAAATGTCAAATGCACAGCGTACAATAAATAATTTTAAATTATGAAAAATAATGTTAGCAATCCAAGTCCAAGTAATAAGTAAATAAAATGTTCATCCATAAACTCAATAAAATTTTATTATGGCTATGACCTCATTTATTTCCCAAAAAGCAGTTAAGTGGTATGGCATAATTGTTGTTAATTCGATTTAAAATTCAATCGAACGTTTTGGACCATACTTTTATTGTAGGCAAGAAATTCCTTGCTGAATATTGGGATGTCACCCGCAACAATTGCTTCATTTTTGTCTTCTTCCTCAAAAGTAAAATTTGTCTTCATAAGGTAAATAACTTCTCAAATCCTAATTATTTCGAAAATCAAAAAAGTGTTTTCTGGGAAACCAAACAAGCTGAGAAAAAATTTACATCATCATCGGACTTCACGTCGTTTTTGCGCCTTTTCAATTCCAGCATTCTTTGCTTCATCAATCCTTCCTTTCTAACTGAAATTCGATTCAATTTAAGCTGAAGATTCATCCCAAGCATGAAAATGAAGTAATTTTCACGGCAATAGTTCACTTTATCCTGACCTACGGAAACACTCAATAAAAACGACCACATCTGTATAACAGCTAAAAAAGAATGGAACATCTAAAAGTAGCCAGCTCCTTGATAGTGAGCTCCCACTGTCCTACTCATTGTTACAAATACAAAAATTTTAGAACCAGTATCTATGCGTATAGAATTATAAAATTACGTTTACTATCTTGGATTACGTCATTCTTCATATAATGATAGCTGACAGTTCAGAAAATCAGGTCGAATTAAAAATTGTTTTGAAAACAAGAGAAGTAAATTAAAGATGATGCATAAAATAGAAATTAAATGGAGGAAGCAAGAATGAAGTAAGGTTCTGGCTACGATCATTTTTTTACTTGCTATAAGAGGGCACATTGGATGTTTGAAAATGATTTTTAAAAAAAAGTATTTAAAAAAACCAGCAAACCTTGGAACTGATTATAAGCTTCTGTTTTTTTGTATTCTTCCATAGCTTTCTCATAGTCTGCATGTTCCTTTGCTGATTTGTCGAAATAAAACTGAGGAAAAACAAAGTCACAAAAAAAACATAATATTCTGTTGAAATCTGGTAGCATGACATATTAAGTCTCCCCTATCTGATCTTGAAATGAAATTTTTTCGAAGATTTTACCAGCATATTAATGTTACTATCGGTGTACACCCAATATAAAATAAGTAACTCCTGTTCACAAATTCCAGAAATTAATAATTTCAGATCTGGCAAACAATGCTGAGATTATCACTGCCTCCTAGCAAACACCGCTGATACCTTGATACTAATATTACTTCAAAATTATTTCATTCCTTCAAGAGGTGCAAATTTACAATGAGCACCAAAAATTCACAAAGTTTGTTCCAAGCATTTGCATGAAATCAAACCAACCTTCTTTTGGTCATCCGGCAAAATTTTCCATTGCTTCCCAATGTCTGCAAGGAAACTACGCTGGCGTAATACCTCATGGCTACCAGAGTCCACTAATTCCTTTCTTCGTGCACTGAAAAATAGTTTTCGTCCTTTTATAATTTTAACATTTACACCTACCTATTATTATGTGAAGTACCGCCCCAGCAATAAGCATTCTTCCATATTTTTTGCACTCTAACAGTGATATTTCACTGTATAAATAAATGGAGAAAGCGTAACATACTTAACGAAGTGAACATATGCGGTACGAGGCCGTTTCGGAGCATTTTCATCGATATAAACAATCCTCTTTTTTTGACGTTTATTTTTCAATGATGATTTGCGCAGCGCTGCAGACATTTAACAATTGCTGAAAGAATGTAAGATATAACGACAAACTATGAATTATGCTTAGTTGCAGTGATGCATTAAGTCTTTCGTTATAGTAAAGGACAAACAATTTACTTTGCATTTTTAGTATATATCACAAAATATGGGTTTACACGAAATTTTGGACAAACTTAAGTGAACAGTTTCTTGCTATACACAAATACTCTTCATGACAAAGATTGGAAGAGACATGTTAGACAAGCAATCCCAAATGGATAATAAGATAAAAGTAAATTCAATAGAAGTGGAATGGACTTATCCAATTTAAACATTAAGGGTCTACTACTCATCCTCAATCAGACCTCGTCTGAGTCCGAAAAGATTGCGACCACCACTGAAAATTTCAAATCCCATTCGAAATTTATCTCAGAGATTAGTATTAGAAATTATCGGAGTTGAAATGAGAGGAGTTACAAAGAGACAAGAGCGAGGAAGATAGGTAGTCATCGTGCGCATTGATTTAGCAAGAGGATATTATCTATCCTGGAAGATAAGGTCTTGAATCCCCGTTAATGAGACTCTAAGGATAGAGGAAGTAACAATGACGAAACGTGGAGATTAGTTGGCTGGAGAAGTTTCAATGTCATTGCTTCATTACCGCAATCATAACTGTATCATTCCATTGGTTCTTTAATTAGTCATCATATCGCTTATAAGCTCCTCGACTTGGTTAATAGGTCCACACATAAGCATTCAAGTGCATATGGTTAAATAGGATAGAAATCCTCATTCAGTCGGATACATAGCTACCCAGCCAAAATTTTATTTCAATTAATTCATTTATTTGAAGAGACATACATTTTTCATATAAATATATGCACCTATCTATATAAATGAACATTTTATATGCAACCAAGTATTTCCATTTGAATTCAAAAAAGAAAAATATAATGATGAAAAATATGTAGATAGTTTGCCAACAAGGAAAAAGATTAATTGATTATAAAAAAGACGTTATTTCAGAATGATTTCAAATGTACTGTCGTGTTTATCACTGACAAATGCGCTGCATTAATTGACTGAATCGTTTCAACGATCAAACAGAAAAAAGCCTCATGTGAAATACAGTATTTAACATACGAGAAAGATTCAAGTTCTGCTTTAATACCACGATAGAAATTTAGAGAATATAATTTTAATATAGAGATAACGTATATCAATATTCCGAAACGTTGAAGTGGAATTTTTGGCATATAAAAGAATTGTTAGAAAGAAGGTATAATAAGACTACATAGAAATTCAATTTTCCAAAATATCTCGAATCGAGTTCGAGAAGCTTCATATTTTTGAAGTTTCCAAGATCTTTGGGAACTAGAAAACTTTAAAATTCCTTCGAAAAATATAAAGTTTAAGCTAGGTCTAAGCTTCCGAAATTCGAAAACCCATACAATTTAACAAAGTGAAATTAATAAAGTATTCAATACCAGAAATGAAATAAATAAGGACCCGTTGTTATTGATACACAAACAATGTTTCTAAAACAAAATGTTTACAACAAATCAAACATATTCATCATTGAGATAATAAATAAAAATGTACAAATGAAGTTCATAGTTATAAGGAAAGGAGTTAGTGCTTGCGCTGGTAATAACAATTATATGGACTACTAGATCACCGATTGGCTGTGGCAGTTGTCATTGCATATGCACAATGTCACAGTAAGGAAAACCCATCGTCGTCTTGAGCAAACTTGATAGAATTGCTAACAGGTATAACAGTACAGAATGAGAACAGCATTCAGGCGAATGACGAAGTAACACTTAAGGTACAGTTATATCCGAAGTACGTTACATTTCAAAAAAAACACTACGAAAAATGAACAACCAGAAAAGGACACTTCAGCCAGATATTCATGGCTTTTCATTTTCTTTTGGCAGTACCGATACTGCACCTGCCTGCAAACAAACAGCTTTAAATTTTACGCTTTAAATTTTTTCAAAAAATTTGAATATCCAAGCGATGAGCTTCAAGTCATCATTGCATAGCGATATGCAGAGTACACCTGAGATTTATAATTTCATGACTATTTTAAAACTATTTCTGGTTCCTCAGACTGCGAATAATCCTTGCATGAATTTAATCCTTCCACAGTAATTTGCAGTTCTCTTGAAAATTTTGGACAATGTTCTACCATAAGTTTATACTGGTGAGTCTTTCGATACCTTGATTAATTGAATCAAGCATCACAATCAAAACGAGTGAATAAAAAAAAACAAAGTCCAATAACACCAAGAAAACGACCTGTACGAGTAATGTGGGCTGTCCTTTCCTCCGTATTCGATACTGCGTTGGAAGTTGCAATATTCCGGAACCGGATATCGCTGACATATGTTCTTCAGAAGCGAGTGAACGTTGCCGTTCCATTGCAGCGCGACCTACAAACATAAAAACTGACATCAAGGATTTACAACGTCGGCCACAAATGGCTCAGAAAAATTTAGCAAGTATAAATTACTGATCAGTGAAATATAGTGGATGAATTCCTCTAAAAGACTTGTTCCTATTTCGGTCTTAATGAATCAGTGGATTTAATCTAATATTACAAAGCCTTGATTACCAGCACGAGTACGTGGTGTTCTCCTTGGTGTCTTCCGTTCTGCCCCTTCCAAGTATCCTGCTTCTAATATCTTCTCAATTTCATCCACAACACCCAAATCTTGTTTTCCTGAAATTGAAACATTTTTAAATGATAAAAACTGCTATTTTTTGAAAGAAATTTAAGCGAAAATTTCTTAAACATGAAAAAGCAGTCGAACAATGGATAACCGCCTCACAACTTATAGAGAAAAAAAAGGAAAAAAACGTGATAACAGAGTCATAGTACTAGTTTATACTCTTATTTAAGTTCCACTGTCTTGTTACATAATTCTGTAACAAAATAACAGCAACAATTATTGAATTAAAAATCGGTCTCGAAAAAATTTTGCCATTGTAAAAAAGCCCAAAAACCCCAGTAATCTCAGAAAAAAAAATTTTCATAGCGTGAGCTATTTTCAAATATTTAAAATACTAGAATATTTAAAATACTAGGAATATTAATAACTCTCACAATAAAACAAAATCTGGTTATCGTCGAAGGTTTCAACGCACCGTAACCATATGATCTCCTGTCGACGATTGAGTATCCGCTATTTAGAAACGTCTTAATCCATCAAATGTACTATATAGCTTGGATGGCAAAGTCATATTCATTTACAATTCTTTTTCGACATTAAAACTACTATAATATCAAACCTGTTTTCAGGATCCCTTCGATTGCGACGGTGCGATTCAGTGGAGATGCCGCAATTCCTGGTTGCAGGGGCTTCAATGGTAGTCTTTTCTTCCTTTGTTCCTCGCGTTCTTTCGCTTCACGTATTTTCTCCATGTCATGGATTACTTTCTAGATGTATAAAATATAAAGAGAAAGGCATATTATTACTCCAATTCATTCTTCACTTTTTACTATTCGGATTTCGGGATTTTTACATGTACAGTGATTTTATTGTTCGAGTTTCTGCAGTTCTCATATTGTATGAATTTTCGTTACAATGTCTAAACTTTAATCCAGCTTCATACTTCGTAATCCTCTTTGAACAATTTCAAATCACTGAAAAATGTTTCCATGTTGTATTTTTTTGGATCGAACGAATAATACTTTCTTAAAGACTCCCATTTTGCGTTCATCGTGTTATACATCTGTAAATCATCTTTTCCTCATATTAAAATATTACCAACATACTCTTCAAAGAGAATTGCAACTAATGTTCGGACATCTAACTCACTATAACAACTGATCCCAATGTTTGTTCAAAATAGAACTAACTAACCTTTTCTACGATTTCGCACTCTGTTTTCGCCTTTGACAAAAACGGACCCATTTTTTCAAAGAACAAGTCATTTTCTGCTTGCTTGACAAATGTCTTAAGCTGATTCTCGACCTGTAAAGCGAAATCTATAGCTGATTAACACAAAGTAATACCACTATGAAGTTCTCAATACGTTCTCAATGTCTAAATCGAACGTACGTCAAAATATGAGGTAGTCCAAGGCTACGAGATAGTGTCCAATTCAGTGTTGAGGTAACCGTTAGATTTTACTTGATTTAAGAATATTTGAAACTGAACTAAAAATTACCTTATTGAGAGCATTTTTCAGAGCACTAACGCCTTTGGCCACTTCATCCGCATTAACACGCGAAGCTTTATCAACATGGAGGAATTCATTTTTCGGAAAGTTTGCGTACAAACCATCTGCTTCTCTAGACATACAACTTACGAGATAGTGTAAAAGTGATTCGCTATTGTTGACATCTTTCGTACCACTTAACTGTAATCGAGATCGCATTAGCCAAAAATCAGAGAACACGAAGAAATAACCTTTCGACATCGGTCACGAAAGATTCCAGAACATCCCAAAATGACTATCTTATACCTTTTTAAGTACACTCATTTCGAATCCGAATATATCCTTATATGTTTTCGATGAGTGCCCCATGTAGTTGCCAACCAAAAGAACCATTTCTAGAAACATCTTGAAACCAGCTGACGTGTGAATTTCATCGCATGCTTCTATCACAGCCGATATAGTCTGAAATAGTCATAACAAAGTGACATCAGCCATTATTAATACATTATTTTTTCAATACTGAACCCACGCATCAAATAATGCATTCAATAAGAATCAGGACAGCAGTGAAATCTACGAAAAATAGCCTTAAATCGAAGTATTGTGCAATATCATAAATACACCAACCGGTTTCAAATCGTTAAGAGTTTTATCAAATTCGAGCATGAAAATCATAGAATCCAATCTTGCTGGTAATCCTTTTATTGAAGCCAATGTTGCAGCAAACTAGAAAATGTAAATCAGATAAAGAAGGATTCAAATATTACAAAAGCCAAAGTTGGAAATTTTTTAGCTGCTAGACATGAAACATCTACTCTATATTACCTGTTCGCCTTCCGGCATCTCATTGAATTTATTACCAGCTAAATCCTGAAGCTTCTTCAACGCGTCAGATGGTGGCAAAGCATTTCTCAGCTGTTGCATTGTTCCCGAAGATATTACTCGATCATCAATTTCTAACAAAATCCGCTTCCATTCCTCTAGCGGTATCTTCTGCGATCCTTGCAGAATGGCTCAAAAAGGGTACTCACTGCTCAAGAAATATGTTCAGTTTAGATACCATTTCAATTAAAAAAAGTCTACATTTGAGCGAAAAAAAATGTAGGAAATCGATTTTCAAACCAAGATTTTGTAAGATCTTTTCCTCCTGTATGACTAATGGTTTTCGGACTTTCTTCTTCGGCAAACTCCTTCCATTTGTTGTTGAGTCAGAATCAGCGGTACTATTTCGACTACAAATAAAGCTGTTACATAAGCAATTTCATACTATTTTTAGATTAAGTAGATTATAACTTCCTCATGGTTTGCTTATAAAATCATCCGCTTAGCAACTGCCAATTTTATAAATTGATATCTTTATTTATTTATGGATATCAGTATCTGTATGTTGGTAGAATTATTCATTACACTGAAATCGAGATATCTGATCTAATGCTAAAGCTGCTATAGTTGGAAAAAGCTGTGAAAATAGTTATTCCTAGTGAAAAACATGAAAAATCCTACTTGGCCGCAAATTTTTTTTTTAGTGTTTCAAACAATCGCTCATTTGCGAATTTCTCTTCCGCTGTTTGCGCCCAAAAAGAGTCCTTACTGATTTCTTTAGGTTTGATCTAAAAAAAAAATTTTGCATAAAAGAATAATACCTCGGGTAAAATTTGTCCATTTTTCAAAATAATTTGAGAGTATCTGAAAAACCTACTGTTGCCGAGCTCCATGGAATTTTTTTCATTGCCACATCAACTTCGCGACGTGGTTTTTTCTTTAGATATTCTGGTAGCTCAGGGCTTACCATTTCATTCATGAACCGAGGTGGTAATGGCAACCCAGGTGGGCCTTGTCCACCTGGTAATGGTGGTGGTGGTGGTGGTGGAGGACAGCCTCCTGTAACTGAATAGTGAAAAATATCATTGCATACTTCCAAAACATCCGAAGGAAAAATTCTTTTAAAAAGATGAAAGTGTAAATCAAATTTACCAAATGACAAAAGAGGCGGAGGTGGAGGTGGTGGCGGTGGCGGTGGTGGTGCCGGTGGTGGTAGTGAAGGAGCACCTTGATGGCCAGATGTTGAAGGAGGTGGAGAAAGACCTCCTGTAAGTGTAGGTAATTTCTTATTCGCTGTTTCAGCATAGGTATCTGGTGGCGGTAAACGGCTTGTTGGTGGAGGAAGCGGCACACTTGGATCCTTTATCTGGAAGAAAAACAAGGCACATGGTTTGAAATTAAAATGGAATCGAAAAGAACCTTGAAAATAGTGAATAACTCATAAAAACCTTACATGCTTTCTCAGCTGCTCTGTCTCATTTGCAAACTCCTCCATCCTCTTGTAATATTGGCTCAATTTGGCTAAGGCTTCATTTTTTGCTTGTGTGGCCGTTTCAACACGTTTGTTCGCTTGCCTTCCTTCTTCACCATCTTCCAAAGTATCTAAAAGCAACTGATCCGTTTAACTTGGAAATTATATGTCGAAATGTGAGCAACAAACATATGGACATATCAAATGTCTTTCTGAATATGGGAAATAAGTTGAAGACTTAAGAATTTAACGACAATAATAGGTACAAAAAAGTCTACTAACCGAGAAAATGAATGACATCTTGAGTAAATTCGAATTTCCCACGGAAATCGGGATCCACACATGTTTTCGGTAGAACGATTTCTGAGATGCAGTTCTCAATCAGTCGAAAATATTCTGCCCTGTTGAAATAATATAGAAAATATTTAACATTTTAGTAGTAAATAAAGACTATAATCATTTAACCTGAAATCTCACTAAACTGAAATGATTTAACCTAAGATCCTTTTTAACCTAACGAACTAAATTGAAATTCGGTTAGCAAATCCTTACCTTATGTTAATGTCGTCGGTTACTAGAAGAAGGTGTTGCAGAATGCTCAAAAATGGTCCTTCAGCTCTAGTGTTTTTCACACCAGCTAACAAAATGCTGTAGCAACAGTCCGGCTCTTCATATTCTCCTTTTCTGAAACATACTACTGTTAAACGATTCAAGCACTATAAGGGTTATAAAGAATGCCATCTTGCTAATACAGGACTTCTACGCTAATAGCGCAAAAAAGTTATGAAAAAAATCGCTGGCTTTTGGTTATCCTTTCGAAATAATGAGAATAAAAAACCACGGTACCACAATAATAACGGACATTTGTTCAAACCGATTTACGAGTTCAGCAAAATCGGCTTCTTTGATTCGGCAGAAATTGTCGTACTGTTTCTTGATTGCTTCCAAAGTGCAACTTTCCAAAAACTATAAACACGAACTGTGTCTTCCACTAACGCATATTAAGGAGAGATATTGGTTTAGCAACTACAATTACTTAGCTTCATTACTAAAAATCTTTCAGAATAAGCACAGATTTAATTTAACTTATAAGTACTTCATTTTTTTATGATGTTCCTTTCTCTACTAACAACTTTACTCAAGAAAAAAAAACTTTCTAGTGTCCCAAATGTATGTTGCATTATACCAAAATAACCACAAAGCATTATTTTTCATCATATGTATCGACATCGTTGACGGAATAAAATAATAGCTGAATATGAATTTTAACAGCAAACAAGCTATACTCAAATTTGTTTGAATAAAACTCAATCTAACCTGAATACAGTCGTACATACCAGCACGCATGAACTCACTTCTCCAATGCATCCGAATTGGCCAGGCAGCTTCTGCAGATGCACGACCTTCCTCCGTAATTGTATCATCCGGCTCCGGTACGTCCAGCATTACATTTACCAATGTCATGGCTTTTTTCTACAGTAGTTGATTAGATTATATGAATTCCGCTTCTTTAGTGCTGGTTTCTTACAATTACTTAAAGGAAAAAAATGGCCAGTAAGAAAAGGTTCATTTTTTTTTGAAGAGTTTTAAAAAATTGTCCGAATCAAATTATTACTAACCACTACATCAAGACGGTTCGATTTATTCAAACAGCTGACAATGCAGCGAAACCTGTCGCATTTTCGTAATCGGGCTTCTTCGGTTAAGGCTTTCAAGAGTGTCTCACGTCTACAATTCAAAATATTATCTACATCACAATAAAATATATATGTATACATATATACATATATATATGTATACAATATATATATGCATGTATATATATATATATGATATATATATATATATATATATATATGTATATATATATATATATATATATGTATATATATATATATNTATATATATATATATATATATATATATATATATATATATATAT